>NC_056749.1:442301107-442423607 GCF_019279795.1 Protopterus annectens | reverse complement strand
AAAAGGGGTCTTGCATGATGCAGTCAAAACCTTCTGGTAACCAAATGTAAATAAATAAATTATTTGGCTGCACAGACATTGTATCATGCTGTTTGAACCTGAACCTGTTACAAATGACTTTAGTCTATGCCAGTATAGCTGGAAAATTACTGTTAGACATTCAAGTAAAAATCAATAAATATAACATTTATCAGATGTGTTCTATATGTGAAAGGATAGAATGCATTTTTTCTAGAATAGACAAGAATAATAATATGCATGGTTCAAACATTGTTAGTTATGATTATAATCGTGTTCATTTATCATATCAGTAGAACGTGTACAGAAGAAATTCAATGTAACTCTTGTTTGTAAAAATAAAATAGTTTTAGAAAGTGAGAAAAACTTTATTCCTTATGAAGACAGACTTCTACTTATTTGTTTCATATTCATAGGCTGGAGTCAATAAACCCTATGTGGTTCACTAAGACCATGTGCACATTGTGGTGTGATGCGCAGACAATAGTGTGCTGATTTCTATTCAGCAAGTGGCTCTACATGATGTATAGAGCTGCACAAACGCAGTAAACTTTGTGGCATGCTAATTACAGTATAACCAGCTGAATTGTATACTAATCAAACAAGCCAAGATGGTGGAGCTTAGTGAAGGTTTTTGCTTCGAATTCCAAAGCCTATTGGAATGCAGCCAAGGAAACTACATTACAAGGAAAGAATATTAGGGGCTGCTGCTGCTCTTCTGCATGTCTATGTGCAACAGGCTCAAGTCTATGCTGCTGCTGCTGCTGATACCTCAGGCAAGAAGGATAAGGGTGTTTAGACCCTATTTATCTTTTCATAGTCTGTATGTGGTGAAAATGGTATAGCGCTACAGGGCGGACAGAGACACTCTTCAGGGACTCTGTAACCTCTGTCATCCTCAACTGACAGCAAGGGCAAACCAAGCAGAACCAATACCTGTGGAGACCAAGGTATGTAGAGCACTCAGAATGTTAGCTACAGGGACCTTCCAGAGACCAACAGGTGGCATTCTGGGGCTGTCACAGGCATCAGCATCCAAGGTCCTACATCAATTCCTGAATGCTATGCTACAGCATAACAGTGATTATATATATTTTCCTGTACCCCTGAGGTCAGAGCTACAACTGTGCAGGATTTCTACCCCATAGCACACTTCCCTGACATCTTGCCTGCCACAGACTACAAATAAATTGAGATCAAAGCACCACCCAGGAAACAGGTAAGGGTCTACATAAACAAAAAGGGCTTCCACTCTATTGACTGCCAGGTCATATGTAATGCTAAAGGAATCATCCTGAATGTGTGTGCTGGTAACCCCACCAGTTACCCTGGCTCCCATACCTGGCACAGCTCACAGCTCTACCAGAGGTTTTCCCAGAAACAGAGGTAATCTAGAGGGCTTGAGTGAAGTCTGGTATCCCACCTGTGACCCAAAGGGTGACAGAACTAAGAAGAAATAGAATATAAAGGGTTACTCCAGATAAAATCACTTTAGCTAGCAGATCTAGGAGACTTTCTCTCTCTGATACATTCCCTGTAGGAGGAATAAAGGCACCTTGTTGAAGTTTCCAGTAGTTTATTCAGTTAGGCAGGTAAATGTATGAGTGTTCTTATTCAAATATTAGGTGCCTTTATTCCTCCCGCAAGGAGAGAACCAGAGATTGAGTCTCCTAGATCTGCTAGATAAAGTAATTTTATCTGGACTAATTCTTTATACTCTATTTTTAGAGTTTTTCCAGAGGGATATCCCACAAGGCCATTTACTGAGGGATGCATTGTATGCACTCAAACCATGATTGATGATGCCCATCAGAAATGCACACACACTCACAACGGACTGCTATAATGGGACATGTGCTCAAACAAGAACAATCATACAGCATGTGTTTGGGCTGCTGAAGTCATGGTTTTGGTGCTTAGATACAGTGGGGTGGGGGTGGGGGGGCTCTGCAGTACAATCCCAGTACTTGTGCCGAAATTGTCACTGTCTGTGCTATCCTACACAATATTATCCTGAGGAAACAGCTGCAACAGGAACACCAAAGGGAAGGAGCACACATTCCACCACCACCACTGGCAAGGTCACCACAACCACACACAGCTGAGGACTCAGAGGGGGAAACACCAGCTTCTATGGGTGTAGGTAGATGTAAGTATGCACAATATGCCCTTGCTCTGGTCAAGAGGCAATGGATAGCACACATGCTGACCACCTAAGGGGTACCACTTTCATCCTATGCACGTGCATACAGTAAAATTGATGCTAGGCAATGTTCAAAACTTTTACTTACCCATGTAATGGCTGTGTACTGCTAACATCACACAGAGTCAGGCCGAAATTACAACAGTTGTAACTACAGGACTATTAAAGTAAGTGTTGAACATGGAACAGGAAAATAAATGGATAAGAACACAAATGAATGTCAGATGCTTGCATACTGTTACTTGAAAATGTGTCTAAGTAGAATGTGTGTAAGTTGTCCAGCAATGACATCAATATGTGACAGGACTGACTTATGTCAATAGATTTTTACCATTTATCAGGTAATATGCCTCATATATTGAAAATAAACACAATAGAAAAAGCAGTCCAAAGTCTAATTAAGCCTCACGGATCAACAATTTCAAGGTAGTAATCCCAAAAGTAAAAAGGCTGTAAGAAATCAGTAATAGTTTGAAAATAGCATCACCAGTGGCTATACTAAGCACTCAATTATTTATGCACCCTGTGCATCAGCAAAAATACATGCACATCCCTGAATCCAAAAGATAGAAACAAGGTGATGGCACAGTTATCATTTGCACAGGGTGGAGTTTGAGAAGGCAGGAGACCAACACTAACACAAAAGTAATGACTGTGAGTAAGAATCACAGGCAGGCAGAAATGTAGCTAATTATTAAATGGCCACTGAGACTGAATGGCCTGCAAGCCTCACAAATGCATCATGTACCTGTTATGTGTGTGTGGCACTCACTGTGAAATGTATGTGTGAGTGTCTGCATGAGCATAGCCAAGCTCTGCGCTGGCTCTACATGCTGGCATGTCAGACAGGTGTGAGCCATGCATAGTGGATGTTTCAGTTCATCGCCATTGCCTCCAACTGTGAGAACTGGATCTGCCAGTAGCTGCACCTGGACATCCATACCCATGATCAGATGTCCTGTATGTGAGCAATGTCTGTTGGACGAGCTCTCCTCATGACTACACCCAGGCCTATGAGCCCGTGACCTACCACATCTGGGTGTGGGCACTTCAACTACTGATGGAGCAGTGGAGATAGTGCTACTATGGGAGTGGGATCATACATTGGCATGTTGGCTAACAGCAGATAATTTTATGAACTTACAGCCACATGGATGCTGTCCCCCTACCAGCAGACATTCCATCACAAACACTGCCTGTTCCATCATATCATTCATCTAATCCATTGAATCAACCACACATTGGAGGCAGTCACACACATCAGCCTGTGCCACATCTAGAAACCTAAACATGTCATCTGAAGCCCTAGTGGAATGTGCCCATGCCTCCATGATGGCCCTAAACATACGTTAGGTGGCACATAATGACACACAAGGATCAGATGCAGGGTAAACAACAGGCCTTCTCTGAGCACTTCTACCAATCCTCCTATGTGCACCTCACCCCCACTTTGGCTATGGCCAGTGTCAACCAGCACTGAAACCACAATAATCACACTACCCTGATCAAGTGTGTCACCCTCACCCTGTCCAATATCTGAAGGCTCAGTAGATTGTGTAAGTGTAGGCATACTAACTTTGAAGGGAATACATTGGATGTGTGAGTCACAACCTCAATGTGAGATTCAACCTCTGCACTCCTCAACTGTGCATCCATTTGACCACCATCATCATCAGAGACTACCGATACTCTGACATCAGGAGGTTGGAGTCCTACACTTCCACTGTTAGGATTACCTGTGATAATAAGCAACAAACACAGGAATGAAATTATTACTCCACTAAATATTAAACCAATATAAATGATAAAAAAGTAACACTGGTCACACAATCACAGATGGTACAGCAATACAGAAACTTGTTACACCCTCCGCACACATACAGATAATTATATATATATAAATAATGCTTAGTTATAAGCAAATAAACATTTGCTTACCATGTGCAGATGTCTCCACACTTTTTAGAGGGGATAGTCCTGGAAGAAATGAAGCAAGGAAAGGATGGCAATTAAGCATCCCAGTGGGAATAACACAGGGTAATAGTGAATACACACTTGCCTATATTTCCTGTAGGAAATAGCTGAAACTGAAACTTGGCTGAAACTTCCACCCACACCCATGTGTACTGAACAACTCTCTTGTACAACTCTATTGCTTATCAATAGGTACAGGTAAGCAAATATAAAACTGGTAATATGTAAGCTTACCTGGAAGCTGCTCCTGGGACACACTTGTCCTCCCAGCTCATCAGCCCTGACATCAAGCACATACAGCACATTGTCCAGTGAGCTGTCTGGATCACTGACAGTGGACAGTAACTCCTCATTGCATGTCAGTGGTGGCTCAGTAGCAGGACCCCCCCCCCCAAATAACTGCAGCTGCCATTCTCCTGGCTGATGAAATCATATCAGTGGCCTGATGATGCGCCACCTGATCATAGTTTCTGCTGTGACCTTGGACTGTGCTGACATTGTTGACTAACTTTCTGGCAGCCATAACCCAACATCCTCTCTCAAGCAGAAAGGCTCCATGGTGCCTCAGAGCCTGTATTATCACCCAATTTTCTGTGTCACTGAAAGGAGGTTTTCATGGATTTGTAGGATTGGGTGCCATAATCCTATGTGACATGAAACAGAGAAGGACAGAACAGATAAATATCACATAACTAATGCATTACTTACAAAAAAATAATCAGTCTGTGTACCCTTTTGTCAACATTAGGCACTTGAAACACATTTTTTATTTAGTACAGCTGAAGGTGAGGTCATTGTTACTCCTTCCTTTTGCACACAAACATATGTACTAACCAAGGAATAGCATGTAAGCAATGCATATATGTTTTCCACAGACATATCAGGATGCCTACACATTTTTAACAAAAAAATCACTTGAAACACACTTTTCTTCTTGGGCTACAGAATGGTAGATGACTCCCTCACCCCAAAGCACCAAACAAATGAAGGCTTGTACAAACCAAGGAAAACAACAGAAGTAATTCATATAGCTTTCCACGCAATTATCAGGATGTGTACATATTTACAACAGAAAAGTCAATTTATGAATGCCAGTCATTTCTCACTGTGCCCACCACTCCTGTGGAGGTTGCACTGGGCTATCTCAGATAATTATTATAGCTGTACACATCTCTTCCTGCAGCACTTGTATAATAACCTAAACTCACATATTAGGGCAATGTCACAGATTAATGTTGTTGATATTTTATATTGTTTCTGATTGTGCCTGCTTCTGGCAGCAATTGACCATGAGCCTGTTGCTATGTCACCATGACTGGTTGTATGGTATGCTGACATTCCAGTCATATTCAAGCAAGTCATTTTGAAGATCTTTACAACATGTGCATAACTCCTATTCTATAAAACATCCTTGCTAAAGGTCCTCTCCAGTGAGCAGGTCAGTGATGTTTATATCACAACCATTCATCTTCACTGACATGTAACTTTGTGTGACAGTCTCACACACACACACATACACACACATATATTATATATACATATATGTTTTATATAAATATATATATGTGTGTGTGTGTGTGTGTGTGTGTGTGTGTGTGTGTGTGTGTGTGTGTGTGTGTGTGTGTGTGTGTGTGTGTGTGTGTGTGTGTGTGTGTGTGTGTGTGTGTGTGTATGTGGGTGTGTGTGTGTGTCTCTCTCTCTCTATATATATATATATATATATATATATATATATATATATATATATACATATATATATATATATATATATATATATGTATGTGGGTGTGTGTATATATATATATATATATATATATATATATATATATATATATATATATATATATATATATATATGTATTTGTGTGTGTGTGTCTGTGTGTGTGTATATATATATATATATATATATATATATATATATATATATAGATCTATATCAGATTCATGACAGAACACTTACCCAACGACCAAATCGCCGAGACTACATCACCGACAAATACATCTCTGTGAATGGTAAGTATAACTAGTGCAGAACGGATTGTATTCCCATTTCCACAATAAAATAAAAAAAAAAAAAAAGAAACGTGTATAGCAGGGGGCAAGCCCCCCACATCCTCCCTACTTAAATATACCAACTCAGAGATCGCAACACATTGTGGAAATGGGAATATATCCCGTTCCGCACTACTTATACTTACCATTGTCAGAGATCTGCTATGTCAGCAATGTGGTCTTGGTGATCTGGTCATCGGGTACGTGTTCTTTTGTGCAAGTGATAGGTTCCTATATAGATATATATATATATATATATATATATATATATATATATATATATATATATATATATATATATATATGCCATCATATGCCATCATGTGTGGTGATATACATATACTCGCACACGTTGTGTAAACAGCACTATGTACTGTGCTATCTACTTATGTGCTTCATGTTATGCTACTGACTTGCCTTGGAAGTCTACATAACTTGACATATCCTATCTTAGGTACATTGCCATATTGTACATGCCTGCTTCCTCTTTCTTCATTCATAGTATTCATGTCCATGGTCATTTTAATCAACATACTTACTTTGCCTGATGTATTTATGTTGCATTGTATTTGTTCTTGCTGATCACCCCTATATCTATTATTTCAGCCTGCAAAAACTTCTTATAGTGTACAATGCACTAAGTACACTTTACTATATTGTGTTAATACTGGAGTTGTTGCAGTATTTTCACCCCTGGTAATCATCATGGCTGTCTGCTCAGTCTTACAGAACAGGTTTGCCTGTAGGCAAACTTGTATGCATGTTCTTTCTGATTCTGTGCTGTTCTTTATGCTTTCCAGCATTGTTGCTGGCCACGGAAAGTCGTTTGTATTTGTGTAATTGTGATGTGCGGCATGCATATATGATTAGCGCAGGTGCTTATCTCTAAAACATGTAAACTCCATGGGGGCTTTGTGTGAAGCCTACATGGAGTTTATTGAATCTCCAGGCATGTCTATAGTCTGCAAGGATACTTTATGTTATGTTATTTTAAACTACTTTGTACTAATGTTCTGTATGCAATGCATAACTGTTTTTCTACGTACAGGGAAATTTCTATACTTTTCTCTCTTGGTTGTGAGACCAGCTCACTTACCTAGTTATCAAATTATGAACTAAATAAATACATGCAAATTCAAAAGTATAATACTGAAATATGTGGAACATTTATCACTTTTTAAGTTGATGTACAAAGAAAGGAAGAAAGACAAAGAGCAGACTGATATAAGAAAGGATGACAAATTAAACCCATCCATGTGAGGGGGCTTCGCCTCCCACAACCCCCCTAACTAAATATACCAACTCCGAGATCGCACTACTGTGGAGGTAAGGGGAAAGTTTAACAGGATGGCCAAGCAGTTACTTACCTTGAGTCGGAATGATGGTGTTCCGGATGTCGGTCTTCTGGTTTGTTGGTGTATTCATCTCGGTGAAGTGAATGTCGGCGATGTGGTTTTTCAGGTAAGTAAAGTAGACCCATATATATATATATATATATATATATATATATATATATATATATATATACACATGTTACCTTTCAAATATCAAACAAACAGAATGAAAGTCAAAATCCTTAATCACAACTTTTTTCACTGAGCAAATGAACACTTGGCCAAAACTACAGTACATGCTGAACCATCTGAAATCCACCTAGCTGTGGGTTACGCCCACCATACCCCACTAACTATATATACCAACTCCGGGATCACATTACAGTGGGGAAAAAGGCATATTTCCCCATAATGGAAAAGTGAAGTGTTTACTTGATCTGGGAAAAATTCTGTGATTTGGGATTTTAACTTTCGTTATTTTTGTCTCATGAAAATAACGTTCAAAATTCTGGACTTTCAATATTTGAAAGGGAATTCATATATATATATATATATATATATATATATATATATATATATATATATATATATATACACACACACACACACACACACACACACACGTATATATATATATATATATATATATATATATATATATATGTATATATATATATATATATATATATATATATATATATACACATACACACACACACACACACATATATATCGATAGATATATATAGATAGATATATAAATATAGATATACATACACACACACACACACACACACACACACACACACACACACACACATGTATATATATGAGAGAGAGAGATATATAATTTAGATATAAATATCTTTATGTATAGTTGCAAGAATTAACTGTGAATCCCTACAAAAATAAAAAAAACATTTACTGGAGGAATGTAAAAATGCAATAACCTAGTAGGAAATGATAATGCTGAAATATTTTAATAAAAGGAATACACATTACAGTGGTTAGGTACGGTAATTATAGGAAAACTGAATATTTATGCCGATATTCAGAATTATGGTGAATATTATTGTTTAATAGAACATGTACACATTACAGTGGTTAGGTACGGTAATTATAAGAAAACTGAATATTTATGCCGATATTCAGAATTATGGTGAATATTATTGTTTAATAGAACAAGTAGATAATTAAAGAAATGCTTAAAAACCAAGCTTTAGGAAATAAAAACAAAGCAAGTAGCTGACAGGCATGGGAGTACTGGTACTGATTCCAGAGCTGAGAAACTGGTACATCAGATATTTGGACAGGTAATATGAAAAACACATTGCCACAGACCCGAGGACATGTTTTTTATAAAGCCTCAACATGCCCCTGAGTTACACCAGTTTTTAGCTCATATAGAGCTATTAAAAAGCCCTATATGAGCAGCAGAATCAATGAATCAGAAGCCACTAAAAAAAATAATAAATGAAAACTCATTTTACTGAAAGAATATTTTGTTGATTCATAATTCATAGAAATCTGTTGAAGGCTATAGACAATCACTGCTTTGTGGTTTAGGATAATAGGATCATAGAAATTACAAAGTAAGTGAATCAGAAGAACATCTTTTTTTACAATACCTATCCTCATGTTGTACACCAAGGCAAGTGAATCAGAAGACCATCTGTGTCTTCCAATACCTATCTGCATGTTGTACACCAAGGCAAGTGAATCAGAAGACCGTCTGTGCATTCCAGTACCTATCCGCATGTTGTAAACTAAGACAAGTTAATCAGAAGACCATCTGTGTCTTCCAATACCTATCCGCATGTTGTACACCAAGACAAGTGAATCAGAAGACCATCTGTGTCTTCCAATACCTATCCTCATGTTGTACACCAAGACAAGTGAATCAGAAGACCGTCTGTGTCTTCCAATACCTATCCGCATGTTGTACACCAAGACAAGTGAATCAGAAGACCATCTGTGTCTTCCAATACCTATCCTCATGTTGTACACCAAGACAAGTGAATCAGAAGACCGTCTGTGTCTTCCAATACCTGTCCTCATGTTGTACACCAAGGCAAGTGAATCAGAAGACCATCTGTGTCTTCCAATACCTATCCTCATGTTGTACACCAAGATAAGTGAATCAGAAGACCATCTGTGTCTTCCAGTACCTATCCTCATGTTGTAAACTAAGACAAGTTAATCAGAAGACCATCTGTGTCTTCCAGTACCTATCCTCATGTTGTACACCAAGATAAGTGAATCAGAAGACCATCTGTGTCTTCCAGTACCTATCCTCATGTTGTACACCAAGACAAGTGAATCAGAAGACCATCTGTGTCTTCCAATACCTATCCTCATGTTGTAAACTAAGACAAGTGAATCAGTAGACCATCTGTGTCTCCTAGTACCTATTCTCATGTTGTATATCCCACCTAAAGAAATTTGTGATTTTGGTCTGGGACTGAATCACTGTTTGAGATGGCTTCTCATTTCTCCCCCACTTTGTGACTGTGGATTTAGTATATTCAAGTAAGGGGATGTTAGTCACAATGCTCTAATTTGGTGATTTCAAGAGTGCAAAGCTCCTACAGAAAAAAAAAAAAACCTTTTGAAAGCATGTTCACTGAAATTGTCTACAAATGATTTGGGGAAAAGTATTATCAATGAAAAGTGCATTTGTATTGTTTTTTCTGTGACTCATGATTCAGTGAATATGCTATTCAACACGATGACATGTACTAGAGCAGCAGTACGATACTACATGCCATGTGGCCTCACTCCATCCCATCAGAGTATTTTTCCCATTCCCTTCTAACACTGAGGATGCCAGGGGGTGAAACCGGTTACCGGTCTGTATTTGCAGCAGTATGGCCGCTGTGAAGATCACCTGAATGGTTGCTCTGTGTACTTACGCGTGAATTAAACTCTTAACTCTGAATCTAGTGTTTGTTTTGTTTTTTTAATTGCGGATTTCCATTGGATGAGTTGTAGAAGGTATGCGAGTGCTGGAAACCTGTTTTGCAGTTTATAAATATATATAGATATATATATATATATATATATATATATATATATATATATATATATATATATATATATATGGGTCTACTTTGTTTCACTGAATCTCATTTCACTGAGTTTCATTGTTTGTGTTTGTTTTATATTGTATTTTACCAAAAACTTCAAAACAATACATTTTAAACAATGGACATGTGTAGTTGCAACACCAATGACTAACTCTCTCCAGAAGACAATATATACTCAAACTAAGTGAGGGACTATGCCCCCCACACCCAACAATGTGGGGGGCTGTGCCCCGCACACACTCCCTAACTATATATACTAACTCCAGGATCGCATTACATTGGGGAAAAGGGAATATACCTTTTACTTGCCTTACAGTACTCTGCACAGTGCCATATATACTAATTGCCGTTCAGTGAAATGAGGTTCAGTGAAATGAGTTTTCAGTAATTTGAGTTTTTAGTGAAGTGGTCGGGGTGAAATGAGAGTCACTGAAACAAAGTAGACCCATATATATATATATATATATATATATATATATATATATATATATATATATATATATTTTTTTTTTTTTTTTTGTCATTGATAGAGATCTTTTTAAGGTTGGTCCCAATATTACATTCTTTAGCCATAGTAGAGTTATTATATCAAAGCTGATGTGTGACAGATTTTATGCTTTCTCTACTGGGAAAACGTTAAGGAGATTAAATCAAATAATAAATGAATATTGGTATGAAATAAGAAAAAAAGTTATTTTATATATATACTGGTCTATTATGTGAGTATTACAGGACATTAAACTTTTTTTGTTGTGTAAGGCATATAATTAGATGTAAGAGAGAAAATTTAAATAATTGCTTGAAATACATGAATTTGAATAGCTGTATCCTGAAATCAATGGCTCACTATCTATACAAAGTGTTTTGAAATTTAAGGGCTTTAAATCGTTGATTAGTGGTTCTATATAAACCTATTTTAATCAGGTGTTTATTTGTGCATGTACAATAATAGAATAGAATTATATATTAATTCACATAACAGATCTGTAATTATTTTTTAAGATAATTCTTAATGAGGTTTAGATAAGTATGAACTGTCATGGTGTACTTGGCTGGAAATTTTCTTGCTTTGAAAATGTAACGTATTTAAAGTGTAGCAATTGATCACAAGTGTTCTGCTGAAGTATTGGTTTAACTTTGAGACAAAAGTGCTAAATAATAAATTTAAGTTACAATTACAGCATCTGTAAGTGGTGCCCATTTCTCAAAGTTATTTTGAATAATGGTGTGGGAAGAAGAATTTTGGACTTGTTCAGATTTATTTACAGCTGCCATCTTAATCCTTTAAAAGGAGAGTTCATATATAGGATGCATATTGGGGTGGGTAGCTTAGGAATGCTAGAAACATTATTACTCTGTCGAAGTATTTCCTTTTGAGTTTTCTTTAAGACTGTTAAGCTTCATTCTGAGTTGGTATTCCTGTAGAGAGAAGAACTAGAAAAGCTTATAGTTTATCAGGTGTTACTGATATTACTGAAATAAAATGGAAAATATTTTATGCTATTACTATAATATTATTTATTATATTATATAAATATTATGGTATCACTCTAGGGAATCACACAGAGGTGATTTATAAAAGTCAATAATGGGGGAGACAGCCTCACAAATTTTTTTTTTTTTGTTTACAGAAGTTGGTCCAGTTTGCAATAATGGTAGGGGGCTATGTTAGTTGATAAGCAACTAAACGGACAGTTGTTGACAATGTTCTGGCAATTAATTATATTAAGTGATGTAACTGCATAGAGAACAAGGTCTTCACCAAACTAAAGTAATGCAAAGCAGAAGAAACACATTTTATTTATATTTTGAATGTGGAATTCCATATAGATTTTGACATGGTCTAGCTCATTCTCTGAGGAGTTTCCTGTTGCACATTTTATTTCTAGTATTTGGTGTAAGAGAGACTGGTAGAGTTGCATGCAGTAGAATTGTATGACTTTTTGATTATTTGGCCACTTCAAGGCATGCTTCCTAGTTCTGTACATGTAACATGTGGTATCAGCAGATAGCTGGATCTCAGGATAATGTGGTGCACTATGGGTAAGTCACACTGGAAAGGAATGTCAGAAGGTGAACAAAATACAAAACAATCATGGGTATTATATGGAGGAACAATTTTTTGGCAAGTCATTAAAAGGTATTACTTTGCCTCAGTGGGTGGCTATCTTGTCGATAGTCATCGATTACATCGGTTTGTAATGTCATCCACCATTGTCTTATCTTTTCTTCATTTTGCTTCTTGCGCTTCTGAGGGAGCAGGGAGTAGTGCGTATGTTTAAGTAAGACTTGATGTAGCTCTATGTGTACTTTTGATTTATTGTTTACAGTAGTTATGTTTGTTTTGTCTGAATAAATGCCCTATTTAAAATAGAATTCCCTTTAGTGTCCTGTTTTCTTTTATATATGTGTGACATCAAAAATCATGCAGGATAGAACCAGAGCTAGCACTAGTGACTTTGGTTTAATGTCTAATCTCAAAGATGACATCAGTCATCATTACCCCCCGTGCTATAATCATCTGTCAGTGTTTTGCTTTTGTTTTTGTTTTCAAGGCACAGCTTTAGTCTCCACCAGGAACTAGAACCTATATGACTTAAGTGCAAAGCTGGATGTTTTTCCAGCTATACCATACCATTATAGATGTTCTGATACCTGGTATGCATGCAAGGACACAAAGCACCCTAATGGCTGCTTTTATGGCACCCCTTATACCAGATGGTTAACTCTCTCCATACAAGGTAATGAATGAGCTCAAGTCCATTGGGAGTGGTATGATAGTTGACAGGTAGATGGCAAAAAAATGACCCAGGAAAATAAATGTGCATTCCCGGATGGCATAACGTATCAGGATGATGAAGGTGCTATACAGAGTTTTCTAATGAGTGGGAAAATTTAAACAGTATGTACTTAAACAGAACAAGAACTTCAAGAAGGTGCATACTGTATATCTTAGAATATTAGTGCAAGAAATCTGGATAAAGCCAAAAATAATTGGGGTGGACAAAGGTCCAAAAATGGGGACAATTTCTACATATTGTTCTTATAAACATATAAAGTAGCTAAAATAACAGGTTTTGTATAATCATGGATTTTCCAAAGGATATGAAGTCTGAAAGTCAAATGTCTATTATCATTTAGTGATTTGAATCCTCAAAGGTTTGCCAGAAAATCACATATTATATGAGGAAATGACAAAACATATGAGACAAAAATCTGAACATTCTGCTAAATTTTGTACATTTCAGAGGTATGAGAAGGAGTAATGGGTGAAATGAATGTCTGAGGAAAGATAAACAGTGAATGATTATATCTGGAGCAGGCAGAGTTAGACAACATAAAAATAAACTGACTTGTCAATACAAGTGAATAATGCTGTCACACAGAAGTTAGACAAAAACTGGAAGAAAAGAGACAAAGTCCTTTTCACAATATATATGAGAAAATTAAAAAAAAAACAAAGACAGGTATTGTCAGACAGAGGAAGGAGCAGTAGGTTAAAGCAAGCATAACCATTTTATACAAGTATGTCTTTGTTTTTTGTATCTTCATTATTTAGCACAAAGGAAACAATAGCATTTCAAAACTGTGTCATCAGGGAAAAAGTGAAGGCACCCCCAGCAGCTATTATGAAGCCATTTGTTTAAAAAAGTATTGTGGTGTATAAATGCACTGAACTAAATTTCACATCTAAGCGTACATGCTCTTTGCATCCTTTTATGCCAGAGAAGATGGAAAGAGTTTAATTAGATAATCTTTAGAATGAATCCATTCAAAGGTTGTTGACAAGTAATTGTGTTAAGATATCTACAGACCATAAACTGGTAAATGATTCTGTTTTTACAGTGAAAATTAAGTGTACAAGTATTATGAGTGATATTAGATAATGTCTGTGTATGTCATAAAAGAGGCGAAGAAAATCTAAGAAATCTGTTGTTTACCTGCACACTCTATATGGTTTTCATACTACCATAAAAAAGGACACTAAGACTGTGAACTTATAAAAAAATAAACCATTATTCAGATACTGACGTTTTCTTTTTCTCCCAGCTTCTGCTCTTTTATTTTGTTTTTATTTAGTTTTATTTTGCTTTTGTTTACCAGGTTTGTCTGACTGGGTTTAGTTAAAAACCTTTTTCAGAGGAGGCCCAGGAAGAAAAGCTGGAACATATTACAAACATTGTTAAACAGACATTCAGTAATATATGTGAATAGGCATTAAATAATATACATTAACAATTACACATTCATTTGCAAATTAGATTATTAAATTCATATGAAAGTAGAAAGATAACTTATCCTTTAGTGGATGTTGAACACTGATCATTTGAAGAGGTGTATTAGTGGGTTTGTCAGACAGATAATAGATTACGTGATTAGTGCTTACAAAGTTCAAAGAAATGCAGATGAGGGAAGAAACCAGATGTCCTCATTACCTTTAAAATACTAGTACTACACTAATAAAGAGAAATGCACACCAAGAAAAAGAGAAGAAATCCCCATCATTAAGTATGATGAAACTAGCAACAATGTGCTTTCTGCCCATATGAGACAGGTCACACATGTACTTTACATTTTCAAGTGCAGAACTTTGGGTTCCAGATCTGGTAAATGTTAGACTTGCTGCAACTTTGTAGTCATAATGATTATGTATATATCACAGTGCAAACAACAGTACTCAATAACTCCTGGGGTTTGTAATGTGAGAGCCAAACATTCAGAACTTGAATACTAGAACAAAAAAGTCTCAAGTGCAGTAAATGAAACTGTGAAAATATAGTCTGAAGACACCATTGTTATTCAGTGGTGCAGCAGACCTGAGATATTTGTATATTATTTAATTGGGATACAATAAGTCACTAGTACAACCAAGGTAAAATTCTTTGTACTCCTCTGTTGGCAGAAGGTCAAGAACAGAAGCTACACCTGCAGAAGCTTAGTACCTCTTTTTATCATTTGAAAATACCTTGCAGCAACATGCTGTGGACCAGACAATACTCACCTGAGACAGTGTCCATCTACTTTGAGAAACATTTGATGAAGTTTTTCGATGATGAAGAGACAGTAAAGAGGAAGAATCATAAATAAATACAAGTGACAGAGTAGAAGTCAACTTTCAAAGTGACCAAATGACCGCCAGAAAAAATTATGACAAAAACAAGGGGTATAAATGCATCCATTGTTTAAATGTGTAATTAAGTGATGAATATTCCAAAAGGAAAAAATAACTGTCATTGAGGGGAGGAGACAGAAAGGGGTAACATTATCAATTACACTGCTTTAATTAGTAATTTAAATAAGTGAGTACCTCTTTTAACATAAGTGATCATAGCTCATATATCATATGTCATATCTGGAATAATCTTCACAGGGCCATCAAAGATTGTAAGACTAGCCATGATTTCAAGAATAACTTTTTGCTCCACATCACCTTTAATAGTGCTGCTGCTATAATTCAGAATAACAAATCCTTAGCTGTATGACTAAGGTCCATTATAACCCTGTCCTCCAAAATACTACCCCATGGTGTTTAATTTTTGCCTCACCAATCTCAGTATCCCCACCCAATATTCTCATTCTGCTAAATGTTTGCTATCAATTTTTTTTATAGTTAACCTGTCATGCAGCTTACTGTTGTAGCATTGTTTATCTCATTTATGCATCTGCTGTGCTATACATTTATTGACCTTGGCAATTTCGTTTTGCTGTTGTCCAACTTTGTTGATATGATGTTACGTTCATAGGTTCACAGGTTCTAAATAAACTTATAGCCAAAACAGGTTACGTAGACTATCTCCACATATTTCTAGTGAAAATTTGCAGTCACCCATCTGGTCATTCAGCCTGGTTTTAAAAGTTGATGTGGAAGTACTCTGCTTGATAGGTAAGGACAGACTATTCCAGAAACATGGTATACCTTGTGTTAGGTATCTGTCATGCCATCTGGTCTTGTTGATGTGATAATGTAGGTTTAGGTTTCTAGGACAGGTGTTTGCTCTACCACTTGTTCTTTTCAGGTAAAGGAGTTCAAAGAACAAAGAACACAGAAAGCTAAGTAGGCATCACTCTTCAGGAGTCTGTATGAAACTGAGTAGAATGACAGAGCTTTTAGTCTATGAGAGCATCTAGGGGTACTGAGACCCAAACTTTTTTGTGAGGAAACCTTGAGGTTTGTCAAGCTGACTTAGGTGCTTGGTGAGGTAAATGGAAAGAGCAGTAGCATAGCTGCGGCAGGGCGAAAGGGGCAACTGCCTTGGGCAGAAAGTGTTGGGAAGGGTGCTATCAACTGATCCCAATCTCTATTTAATGCAGTACTAGCTTTTAACATCTATTATTGAATTTGTGGTGAAACTTGAGTGCTGTAGTGCTCCATGTGTGGTCTAAACTGTAGCAACTGTTTGCTACTTTGTAGTAAACAGTTTACTATAGTTTAAAAGTAAAAAAAAAAGTTTTTTTTTTCAATTAAAACCTGAGCACTCTAGCATATAGTTTAAAAGTAAAAAAAAAAGTTTTTTTTTTCAATTAAAACCTGAGCACTCTAGCACTCCATGCAGGTAGGGTATAAATTCTAGCAACTGCTTGCTGCATTTTAAAGGAAGTAAAACATGGGTGCCATTGCACTCTGTGCAGGGAAGGTATAAACTATTGTAACTGTTTGCCATATTTGTAGCAAGCAGTTTGCTGCAATTTCAAATAAAAAAAAAATATTTTTTTTAATAATATGTATTGAAGGAGGGTTTGGGGGCAGGGAACAGAAATGGAACCTGAATGGCTGAGGTGGAAGGGTTATATCTTGTGCACTTGTCATATGATTGGTGCGCTAGTAGAAGGGGTGTCCATTTTTTTTTTTTTAACTCCTCAATGGAAGAACTGACGGAGTGGGACACTGGCACAGGGCACTGGTTGAGCCAGCTATGTTTCTTCCAAAAGGTGCCATATATTCAATGATGGGGCTAATAAGGGACTAATAAGGTAAAACTATAACTTCTTTGGACCTATAGGAAATGCTGCAAAGAATAAGCTGTCCAAGGTAGAAGGCTTTGCTTACAACCACAGAGATATGGTTATTAAAGGGGAGTCTGTTATCACTATATATATATATATATATATATATATATATATATATATATATATATATATATATATACACTCAAATCTGTAATGAGTGTGTCAGATTTAAGTAAATTCTTATCTACATGGTAAGCAGTAGCTATGCTGGATTTACCAAAGGAAGTTATGCTGCATTTCTTGGTTTAATTTCTCCAAATTGTTTGGGTTTCTTATACCATGATGGGTATGATTAGAGTTGTCAAAACTGGTATTGTTTAAGTCTTTGATGTTTGCCAAGAGTACTTCTCTCATCTCGCATAATGTGCCCAAGATTGCCTCCTCCTTTAATTCATATGGGGTTACATGTATTTGAAGCATATTTAAGTACAACTGTAAATTATGTTTTTTATTAGACTCATTGCTCCCATTACTATTGGGATGATCTAAGTATTTTTCTTCCACATTGCTCTCATTTCTGCTTACAAATCTTGATATTTTATGATTTTGTGTTTCTTTGTATATAAGACACTATATTAACAGGGTATAGTAATTTCAATTATTTTTGCTACTTTAGTTTTTTTTTCCTGGCATACTATATCTGGTTTTCCCACATCTATTTTTTGAACTGTTGATAACAGATGTTGCCACGTGATAAGCATTTCATCATCCTCTATAATGCTTTGTGGTTCATGTTTCCAATGTTTCTCAGCCACTTCTGTATTGTAGTGTTTGCACAACCCCCAGTACATCAGTCTTGCCACGTTACTGTGCCTTTCAGTATACAGGCCCTCTGCCATTAGTGCATCATACACAGCAACAAGATGTCTGTTTCCAGTTCTGTTTTACAGATCCTGCATTTATCTTTTTCTCCCACCTTTTGAATGGACTTTGTAAACAACATGTGCGTAGTCCACTATTCTGAGCCACCATTATTAATCTTTCATCTTTTGGTTTCATTTCACCTTTCCTTAGCCATTCCTGAGTCAAATGTTGTTCAACATGAGGCTGTCCCAGGAAATCTCTGCACTTGCCACTATATTTATAGATTTTCCACTTCTTTCCTTCTCATCTGATCCTTCTGCTTATATTCTTTTTTTGTTTTAGCATATTCAGTTGACGTCAACTGCTCTCTGTTATTAATGGTTTGATTTCTATTTCTGCTTGACACAGAAATGTTTCTACTAAACCAAGCAGAGATGTGATCTTAGACTTCTACTCCTCTTGTTTTAAACCTTTGCTATATTTGGAGTCAGCAGATATATAAGCAATCTCATAATTGCAGATCTGTAATTAATTCTGTGGTGCATCATACCTCCTTCAGAGTGAGGAATGTATAATCTTAGTATAACCATGATGCATTTTTCTAGTTTACATGTTCAATTGATCCAATAATTTTTGGGGCCAGTTGATCACCCCAAAACTGTTAATTAAAATTGGAAGATCAAATAGATTTCTTGGTGTTAAGGGTAAGCCCATGTTTAATATACCAAGAATTTGTCTGGACCAGCTCTTACTGCAGAATTCCATTATCAGAATAGGACTTCATAATTGTCCCCACTTTGCAATCATCAGCAAACTTGTATAGCCAAAGTCCCTAGATATCAGCTTTTTTAGCCACATAAGTATATACCAGAGAGGAGACAACCCAGAACAGAGCCTTGTGGAATATGACTAGTGACATTTTTCTGTCTAGAACAAATACTTTTACCTTAATGGTATGTGTTCTTCGAGATAGCTAATTACTAATCCAGTGAACCATGTGTGGGTTAATGTTGAGATAGGAGAGTTTGTCAGTAATCCCAGCATGAGGGATAGAGTCAAAGGCCTCAACAAAGGTTGAGATAGGCATTGCAGATTGTATGCTCTTATCCATGGCCTTAATAACCCTTTGAAAAAACTCAAAGGTTGAGCAGGCAAAATTTGCCTTTTACAAGGTTGAGCTGATATGTATCCAGGGACATAAGGTCACCTATAACTTTGTTTATTGGTTTAGCTGTAATACATTCAAAAGTCTTGAAATAATAATAATGAGGCTAATAGACCTGTAATTCCCAGGGAGAGTAGAGAGGCCACTTTTATGCAAGGGCACCACAACTGCCATTCTCCACTCATTGGGGCATAACCAGTGGAGATACTTTACACTTCTTAGCTGGCATCCAGGGACATTTCAGGACACATTAAAGTAGTGTTTTTAATTTAGGAAAGTGTGAAAAAGACATGGTTCCAATTGATCTAATATTTGTATTCTACAATCCCCATGTATTATACTAACTTACCTTTAATTTCTCTATAAATGGGATAAAATGCTTCTAACTGCTCAATAATTGTCATATAACTTAAACCTACATTTTCATATTATGTCTAATTTTATAATTATTTAAACTGTATTTGCTTGTTTTTTTTTTGTATTATTTTTAATGACTGTATAATTATTATTCTTGAAATGTTTTGTAATACTTTGGAGCTTTTCTCCCTGGGCCTTCATTGAAAATGGGCCCCTGCCCAGTCAAACTTTCCTAGTAAACAAATGTCAATAAATAAATACATACATACATGCATAAATAATCTCTGGAGGGGGAGAGTTTGGGGGTGTGTGGGGTGGAATGAAGGGAGGATAGGTGGATGAAACTGGAGGAGAATTTTCTATAAGAGTATTAGCATTTTCCTTGGAGTTAGAGAAGGAGGCACCATTTGAGATAAGTCCGGTACAAAATTGCAGGTTACATCAAATTTTCCTAATAGATATATATATATATATATATATATATATATATATATATATATATATATATATGGCTCTCGTACTATTGCACAAAATCCTACCTAACCAAAACAACCGAACGCACTTTAGCAAAAGTGCTTTTCACTGAAAAAGCACTTTTGCTAAACTGCAAAAAAAAAAATAACAAAATTAAAAAGATATATATATTACTCATGTTTACGCAGGGGGCAAGCCCCCTTGCACCCCCCATATGGGGGGGCTGCACCCTTCACACACCCCTACTTTTACACTCTCAATCCAAGATCGCACTACATATGGGGAAAAGGGAATATTCCTTATCCCCGCTCTACTACGATCTTTGCAATGAACATCCCCCCACATTTATTTATTTTTTTTAGCAAACTTTCACAAAAGTGCTTTTTTGGTGAAAAGCACTTTCGTGAAAGTGTGCTTGGCCATTTCACATTCGGTGAAATGGCCATTCGATGAGCACTACGGATCCCATATATATATTTATATATATAGGTATGTATTTTTTTTTTATTTTCCTTTCTGGAGCTTTTCTGTTCTGGCTTCCATTTAAAATTGGCCTTAGCACATTTAGTTAGTTAGTTAGTTAGTTAGTTAGTTAGTTAGTTAGTTAGTTGCAGTTTATTTACCAGGGTGGTCCATTGGGCCACGAGGACCCCATTTTCAATGGAGTCTTGGGGAGAAAAGCTCCAGAAAAATACAAATAATAAATAATAGAATTACAGACAACCAAATAACAATTTCAGAATTTCTAAATTTGAACATGCTTAATGAGACATAAGAAAAAATCACAATATTAACAATAATTACAATAATTTGGCATATGCTGGAGTAAAAAGCATGAGAAGGTTCATTATAGAGAAATCTATGGAAGTATAAAATAGTGCCAGTTCATTCAGGAGATAGGCTAAAGGAGTCTTTTAGAGCAGTTTGTAGGTTACACAGTGAGATGACTCAGATAAATCATGCATAAAAATGCATATGCCTTCATATGCCCGTAGAAACTTACAGGCACAAATAAATAAATAACCCCAAGTTATATCTCAGCAGTAGAGTACAGAAAAAGATATAGGTGAAATCAGTCAAGTCATATCAGAAAGCATACTGTATGAGGTATATTCACTACCAGTGGATTTTCCTGATGAAAGGAGCTTTGCAGGAAAATGTATTTGAAAATTCCTGTTGCACAAAGGTTTCTTGAAGGTGTACCATAATAAGAAGCAAAACACATGGAAAATATATCCAAACATTATGAAGCCTTCTTTAGCGTGGCATTTGAAAAATAGCATCTTCAGCATGATTTCTCTACCAAATGAGGCTTGGTAGAGTTTTATAAATGAACAGAGAGAAATCTGGGCGGCAGCTATATGTATCTTTTAAAAGAAATATTTCTAAAATATGGAGCAGGTGAATTATCTGCCCCACTCAAATGAGCTGTGCTTTCACCATTTAGGGTCTTAATTATAACAAAATATACAGTAACCAAGCAAAATACGCAAAACATGTTTGAAGCAGTTTGTTCTTGACTGCCTTGCATGATGCATGTGAAATCTGACTAAATTTTTTATGATTTTAGTTCTCTTCAAATCATACCTTATTTGCCTGTGCAGATCAGTGTTTACATTTAACAGTTCTCCTTAGTTTCCTTGCAGCAGAAACAAGACTGGTAGCCGTATAGATTAATCCAAATATTTAGCAGAAACCAGTCTACACAAAAAATATACATGGCTTAGTCTGAGCAAAACCTTGTAGAATAGCTGTAAAATACAGACGCAGTACTCTGAAATTTGCATGAATGAAGTTACAAAAAAATTAGAAAAATGTTTCCCAAAAGGGAAGCTTTAACTCATTTCAATCCACTGGCTCACAAAAATGACAGTGGTAACGTTTCCGTTAAAAATTGTGAAAGTCACAGGGCAATGGAAATGAGTGAAATGGTGGTCAAGAATACAATAATCCTTTTCGAAAAGTTTTAACAATTAGTTCTGCATAGCTATGTCTGGTCTAAGAACACAACCAGGTTTATAAAGTGACTCAGTTATTCAATGAACAATGGAGCTGGGCACGTTGCTGGATCCACAGATGCACAGAACCTCATAGCAGAATAAACTAATCCTTAATGCTTAGGAGTTTTGAAGAGGAGGAGCTAGTGAGAACGAATGGTACATCCAACAGTTATA
The DNA here is from genome assembly GCF_019279795.1 of Protopterus annectens. NCBI lineage: Eukaryota > Metazoa > Chordata > Ceratodontiformes > Protopteridae > Protopterus > Protopterus annectens. Next base: position 442,400,958 of record NC_056749.1, on the reverse strand, counting down.
GAAAAGCACAGTTTTGTAACGTGAACTTACCATAACAGATGTTCGAATGATCACTTCTGCAGTAGCCTTAGCTATATGGCTATATCCTGCCAAGGATGCAGTGTGGCACTAACCTCAGAACTCTGGCAAACTACACTGCTGAAGCACTCTAAATGGTTCCAGACCCAAAAACCTCTGATAGCAGCTAAGGAGATCCAAATTCTCTTGTACTCATTTTCCTCACTTATCTAGAGGAAAATAGTTTTTTATTCGGGCATGTCCAAGGGTCAGCTCCCAATGTTCTCTCCTGTCTAGCTGATGAATCTGGGCATCTTGTGGCAATGTAGAAATTGCCTCATGTACACAGACATCCCTCTCCCCCTACCATCCAACACTACAACCTGTGAGAGATGCACTTATCTAGCCAAACTGGAGGTAAAGCTCTCTCCAGCCAAGACTGAACTTGACAGTCAGGAGGAGAAGGTAAACATTTGCAAAACACCACACTCATCACATAGTCTCACTAAATCTACACCACCAAAATCCACACATAGTAACACAAAAACATTTGCGGAGGCTCTCAGTAATAATCTGTCTAAGCAACAGAGACCTCCAAAGCAGAAACACAAGCAACCTCCATCCCCCAAGATAACCCAAATGACACATAGCCCACAGACTCAGTGTGCCACTCAACCACAGCCAATAAGGAAAAACAACGTACCCAACACACTAGTCATAGGTGACTCTATAGTCAGGCACACTGATGTCCCACTCACCAGGCTAAACAAGGAGAAGGTTACTGTTAGCTGCCTGTTGGGTGCCAGGATCCGTCACATAACCCATGCACTCAGGTCACTCCACAACAAGTACAAATATGATTCTGTCATTGTCCACGTTGGTGCGAATGACCTGAGACATACCTCCCTGGACTACATGAAAAGAGACATGGAAGAGCTCTCCGATCTTGTACCCCAGACAGGTATGACCCTAGCTCTGAGTAGAATTCTGCCATTGCCCAGAATGATACTGCAATACAAGGACAAAATGATTGACTTCAACATTTGGCTAAGCTTCTGGTGTCATTCTAAGGGGATCCAGTATCTGTCTGCTTGGGATGACATGGTTGACAAACCACAATGCTTTGCCAGAGATGGCTTGCACCTGTCATCCCTGGGATTCCAGATACTGGCTAAGGCTCCTGCCGCCCCTATAGTGACTTTTTTAAGCAAGGTTTAAATGACAAATTCACCACCGTAAGAGGAACAGGCAAGCAAAAACTGAGGGTAATGCTACTCAATGCTAGATGTCTAAATATCAAATTGCACATACTCGAGGCACTCCTTAAAATGGAGAACATCGATATCTGTGCAGTGACTGAGACCAGGTTCAAGGCTCCAGAGAGCACCACTGCACTACCAGGCTATAACTCATACCACACTTTTCGGCCATGTAACTTGGACCAAAACACCAAAGGCAGAGGTGTGTCCATATTCATTAAGGATATCCACACCTCCAGGCTAGTTGCTCAGCATAATGCATTTGAGGTTATCCAAGTGCAACTAACTCTGGCCAAAACCGCAATCCAAATTGTAGCTTGCTACAGATCCCCCACCATGCACCAGGATTCCCACTACTCTTTTCTTGATGTACTGGAAAATATTAGGGTTCAACCAAACACCCTAATAATGGGCGACTTCAACTACCCCATCATTAACTGGGAAAACTACTCATGTGCCAACTCCTTAGTGCAACACTTTCTGTTATTCATAAACTCCAGTGCCCTGGATCAACTTATCCACACCCCCACCAGGGGCAACAATATCCTAGACCTAGTCATAACCAACATGAGTGACCAGTGTTCCACACCTGAAGTCAGCTCCTCATTGGTCTGATCTGACCATAAGCTAATCATCCGTGATATCCACATCCCGCCCCCACCCCCATTAAGGAAACCATGGTAAAAAATTTCTCCAAAGCCAACTTTATGCTTCTTAAGACAGAAGTGGCAAACTTCATGACATCCATGCAGATGGACAATACAGTTACAACTGCTGAATCCTACACAAATGCACTCTATAAGCACTTACACAAGTGCATGAATCATGTTATCCCAAACAGAACCAAGATGCTATCCTCCAAAAAAAGGAAGCCAACCTGGTGGTCCCCTGCCATAAACAAACTGTACAACAGAAGGAAGAAACTGTTGCAAAAGAGAGTAAAATCCCATGAGTGGAGGAGCTCCCTGGCCAGCCTCAGTAAGAAGCTGAGATCCCTTATAAGATCCTCCAAAGCTAGCTATGAAAACAAAATCACTACTAATTCTAAGGGCAACCACTAAGCATTCTATAGCTATGTCAAGAATCTCAATGGCAACATCCAGATCTGCTCTGAGTTACAGCACAAAGGCACGAAAATTACAGAACCAACTGATATTGACAACATCCTGGCAGATAGGTTCAGTGCTAACTTTACCCCACCCCCTAAAGGGCCCATATATATATATATATATATACAGGAAGAATGTGGAGTCCATGTAATCACAACTACGCAGGTAAAAGCCGCACTCTCTAAAGCCAAAAAAAAAGCATCCATGGGACCGGACAACATCCATGGCTGCATTTTACACAAACTTCAGAACAAACTGGCTCCCCACCTAAGCACCATGTTCAATAATAGCCTTGCATCAGGCTTTGTGCCCACTGAATGGTGCACAGCAACAGTTATCCCACTCCACAAAGGGGGAGCCACCACTGATCCTGGGAACTATCGCCCTATTAAACCAAAATGGACCAGCATGTAGGATGTGAATTCTGGATAATAATTTATTGCTTCAATAAATCCATGTATCAGCAATGGTCAAAACCATGCTGAATAAGCAAACCGGTTTCGGCTAATGTTAGCCTTTTTCAATGCCAAATAACCATGAAAACAAAACATCACCATTTTGAGACTTACTTATAGTCCTTCTCTTAAAGAGACATTGCCCATTGTGAATGAATACAGTGTACCAACTAATTTCAAATGTACACATAATACACCCCACATGTTCAAAAATCCATAACATATTTTTATATTCAAAAAATATATAATTAAAATATAAATATATCGTACAAAAAATCCTAACAAATATAAACCTAAATTCAAACATAATAGTTGGTATAATACTTATAACCAATATACCAAGAAAAACCCAAAGCAAATAACCTGCCATTATAAATATGTAGCACAATGCATATAAGGTTCAAATTTGTAATATGTTATAAAAACATATAAGACCACCCATATTAAGTATATTGAAAATACATATGGCCTGGTTATTTGCAACAAAAAATAATAAAAATCAACATATGTATGCAACCTACTAGGTTGGTTCTAATGTATTCAATCCTGGTCTGAAAAGACCCCCTAACCTGATAATCCATTTGTATTCCATATCATTGAGTTTCTTGTGCCATCCTGCTTTGATTCCTCTATGTAAAGTAATTCTGTCTATAATAATAAATGTGAAATGAGCAGAAGTGTGTTCAAGAGTGTGTTTATACAGAGCATTGGTCATACGTTTGTTTTTAATTGCACTAATATGTTCACAGACCCTGAGTTTAACAGACCTGGAGGTCTGTCCCACATAAAATGCGGAGCAGTTACAAGTGGCCAAGTATACAGCCCAATCCGAGCTACAATTGGAAAACATCCTGATCTCAAAAACCTGGGATGTATTTCTACTAGAAAACTCACTAGTTTTGGGCATGTATTTACAAAATGAACAATGACCACATGGAAAGCTTCCCTTCAATGTTCTTCCCTCCAAAGTGGTCTGTAACGGGTTATATGAACTATGTCTCTTGTAGTGAGTTAGAAAAGAGTTTAAGTTTCTACCTCTACGGTAAGAAAAAGAACACTGTTGGGGTAATATACGGTTCAGGATTTCATGAGAAAGTAAAATGTCCCAGTGTTGATTGATTATATCAACAAATCGATTAGTATTAGCCCCATATGTGGTGACTAGCCTCAAAGTGGAATTGTTCCGTGACTTAGACTTAAGCTGTTGTTTAGATTTATATTGTAATAAATCAGAACGTGATGAATTGTTAACTGTTTTCAAAGATCTAAGAATGTTATGTTTTTGATATCCACGATCAACAAATCTATTGACAAGCTCATCACAAGAATTAGAGCCATCCTCAGGAGAAGAACATATTCTTTTCATCCTCATGAATTGAGATTTGGGGATGTTGTGGATGATGTGGCGTGGATGACAACTGTCCGCATGTAGCAGAGTGTTGTACTGAGGAAATTTCCTATAGACCGACGTAGCTAAAGTGTGGTCCTGAAGTCTGGTAACCAAAACATCCAAAAACACAATGCTATCATGTTCTATGTTGGCTGAAAATCGAATTCCAAAACTGTTGTCATTTAAATAATCCACAAAATTGGAGAGTTGTTCCCTAGTTCCACGCCACACCATCCAACAATCATCCAGATATCTTCTCCAGATGTCAAGCTGTGGCAAAAAGGAATTGTGATGTGTATCATATATATACGTGGCCTCAAAGTAACCCATGAACAAATCGGCATATATGGGGGCAAAGGACGCCCCCATTGCTGTTCCATTGACCTGCCAATAAACTTGGCCATTGTAATGAAAAATGTTTTTACTTAATACAAATTCGGTCAATTTGGTCAAAAAATTATTAAATTCTGTAGAATATAATTTTGATTTGTAAAGCCAATATGAAACAGCTAAAATGCCTATCGCCCTATTAGCCTGATGAGCCTGGTCTGCTAGGCCATGGAATTATGGGGGTGGGAGAATGGCATAATGGTTAAGGTGTTAGCCTTGCAGACACAAGGTGTAGGGTTCGATTCTCACATGGGGTAACTGGCTAGGCTTAAAATGGCCCACCAGGACAATTAGCCTAGTACTAATCTATAAACCTATAATCATGGATCTCAAAGACATTGGTAACCTACAAACTCTGGATCCCATCCAGTTCAGGTTTGTGAAAGGCAGATCATGCCTCCTGAACCTGATCAACTTCTTTGAGGCAGTCACCAAAGCCGTATATGAGGGTAAGGTGGTTCACACAGCCTATCTTGACCTTGCCAAGGCATTCAACACCATCCCCCATTTTGGAATTATAGCTAAACTCACTAAACTAGGTATAAATCCCTACATCACAAGATGGGTTGCCAACTGGCTCACTGACAGAACCCACACTGTAAAAGTTGCAGACTCCAAATCTGACCTCAAACCAGTGACAAGTGGAGTACCGCAGGGTTCAGTTCTGGGACCTCTCCTGTTTGGTATCTACTTCTCTTAAGTACAGGCTAAAACAGAAGGCCTCTGGCTAATGAAGTTCACAGATGACTGCAAACTAGGAGCCATAGTCAAGTCCCCAGATGATGTGGACATCCTACAGAAGGGCCTCGCTGAGACAGATGCCTGGTGTCAGAGCCATGGCCTCAAGCTCAATTCCAAAAAGTGCAGTGTCATCCCTTTGGTAAAAACCCTGTACCCATGAACCACCAAATAGGCAGCAATCTACTTAACACCAAATGTGTGATAAGAGACCTTGGGACCCAGGTGGACAGTAGTCTCTCCTTTGATAGTCACATCACCACAGTAGTCAGGAAGTCCTTCTGCATGGCACACCTCATCATAAAAGGGTTCTCATCCAGGAAAAAAGAGGTCATTGTTCCCCTCTACTCGACACTCATTAGACCCATTATAGAGTACAATGCCCCTTTTGGAATATACCTTACAAGACATCTGCAGCCACTGGAAAGGCCACAGAAGTACCTCACAAAGAGGATTACTGGCCTCAAACAAATGCCTTACACTGACCATCTCAAAGAACTCCAGCTTTACTCAGTAGCATATCGCCTACTCCGAGGTGATCTCTACCTAACATATAAAGCTATGTCAAACCCAGAGCTGTTGGACATGCTCCACTTAAAGAAATCTCAATCCCTCAGAGCTACACACTCTAGGGACCTAAACCTTGTCACCACAATAAACAGGACATGCTGGAGGGATAGATTCCTGTCTCAGAGACTTCCCATACTCTGGAACAGGCTATCCATCTATGTCAAGCAAAGTTCTTCATTAGCACTCTTCAAGAAAAATCTTGATGAGTGGCTGGGAAATAGGAAATACATCCCAGGGATTACTTCTGTGTCTGTGCTCGACAGTGGCACAGGAAAATAACTTTCTTGAGTTGTGTAAGCCAGGGAACCTTGTTGGCTAGGCTTACATAGACCCTTGGGCTGATAGCCTAGAACCTACATATGAACCTATGAACCTAAATGGAAATATGAAAATGAAGAAAACAACCAGGGATCCAAACATCTTGTAATATACTAAGAGACATGAAGCTTTCGAGTCAAGAGAGCCTTTCTCAATGTTGCATAGTATTTTAAGCTTTTGGTAATTAATAACTGTTTAATTATCCACTTATGACATTGATTGATGTGACAGGCTAGCAGGGTAATTTTAAATGTATTTAATTGAATGTGCGATGCATAGATTTTATGAACATTGAGAAAGAGTCTCTTGATTCGAAAGCTTTGTGTTTCTTGTTTTATTGAAATATATTACTGAAAGTTTGGACCCTTGGTTGTTTTCTTCATTCACACTCTAAATGGTTGGCATTTTAAAAATAAAAGTATATCTCCCACTGTACATTTTTAGAGAGAAGAAGATTATTGCATTGGTTGAACCCAGAAGTAGAACTAGAAAGAAAATTGTTTAGCTCAGAGTGGTGCAGGACATTTTATACTTCAAGCGATACTTAGCTACAGTTATAAAAATATTGCTAGTTGGTGAGTAAACTGTTTACAAAAGGCTAGTACCACTAGGCAGGCATCCAAATACTGAAAGACTGGTATAATTCTACGTCTGTGTGGGTCAAGTTTTAGAATAAATCATTTTTAGCAAAACTTTCTATACTAAGGAGAAAGCAAAAGACAGGGTAGAGAAATGAAGACTAATTTATTCTATGTTCAGTTCAGTACTTCCTATGGAAATTGTACTCTGTGGTTTGTTTTTATTTATGAGATGTGGGTTTTCAATGAATGGGAGGCTCTTAAAGTGATCATACAAAACTTGTTTCTAGCCTGTGCTGATATATATAGTGTAAGTCAAGTACTGAATTTTGCTGGTTGTCTTTTTTTTTTTTTTGCATGTAATAAAGAACTACAAACATATTCCTATAGCCTGCAGATGTGAGGAATAGTCAATGTGTTGCCTCTTTATTTAGTTAATTTAGTTCTAGGCATGCAATATATACAAGTATTTGTGAAGTTATTACATGAAAGATGTCTCTATCTTTAAAGGAGATACTGCCACTGGAACTGTTGTTCTGAGCCAGTCCGTGATAATGCTTCTTGCAGAAAGAAAGTCTTGTTTAACACCACTCTCTAGTCTATCCTGATAATGTGCATACTTTACTTATGTACATATAGTACATGGTATCTGAATTAATCTTTTCTGACATCAGAAGCTGCATTTTCACTCTGCTCCATATTTTGAGCTCTGTAAGCATTTTCTGATTTTACCAACAATGCCACTATAGCCTTTCTCAGCCATGTACATATGCAGACCAATATCTTTTTTTAATTTGTCAATAAAAATTATGAGTACATTGTCATTTTTTTCAGTTATCATATGTTCACATTAAAGCAACTTTATTACTAAAGCTTTTAGTCTTGAATCCTGCTCTCACACAGAAAAAAAAAAAAGTTCATACTCTACTGGGCCACTAGTACTTCAAACAAATATTTACAGCATTTTTTTTCCATAAAATAGGCCCACACCATCTTAAAGTACTATTTGTTAAGGGCAGAGTTTTTTTTTATTCACTGATCATGTCATTTTATAATGTGTATTCAATCAGAAGGACTGCAACCCAAAACTGCCCAAATGAACTTTGACACTGCAGCCTCATAGATTTAAAATTTAGTGATGTGTAGGCCGCATTCAGTTTAATGCAGATGGACTGCCTCGGTCACATATCCCAAATGAGAGGGTTGGGGTTTGTGGTTCTATGATTGGGGGTGGGGGTTCATGTGGCATAGCAACTGCTTAGCATGAGAAGAACTTTGTTTACTGTGATGGTGTGTCTGCTATACATCATTTGGGATTTCAATTACCAGAAGGTGTTTCATACAAGAGGAATACCGAGTTTCTAAGTCTGAAGCAGCCAGGCAAGCCAAAGTAAGGCAACTTTCCATGACAACTAATTAAGAGCAGATGCCTGTAGGAGTATATCGTGACCATCTCCTCTTCAGCAACTCTAACCATCTGGGTCTGCAGGGGTTACCAAAGAGGAATTTCCAGAGATTTATCTCAGAGGGAAAAGGTAGTCTAGAAGGTGTTCCTGAAACCTGAATAAGGGATAAGAGTTATTGTTGTGCAAAGGAGAAACTAATATAATTACTCCTTCCTGTATAATAAAATGTGTTGAAGGAAGAAGACTGCTATTTTGTGTACTATTTATTTAAAGGCTAACTCTGGGGGGGGGGGATTAATCAGTATATAAGAATACTAAAATTATTTTGAATGCAAAAAGGACATACTGATGTGGACTTTGAAAAGAGTCTATGTGCACTATTGTAAATTGTAGACTAGATTTTGTTGACTTACAATTTGCTACAAATTGATATTTAGACAGACAGTGCATTTATGAATGTTTCTGTCATTTCTGATAGTTTTTGCATGTTCATCCTTTTAAACAAACCTCAACTTAAAATAAAAAAAAATACTTCCAAAGATTGTTTTCTACTACTACTGCATCTTATTTATTGTATTATATTTTCTACTAGTAGCATTTAAGGAGGAAAATCTATAACTGATTATGATTTTCATTTCATGTTGCCATCTGTGTTCTTATATAAGAAAAAAGCCCTTACTATATCCAGGCAACCTGAGTTTACTTAGCTGTATAGTGCCTGCTGTCACAGAGATGGAGTGGAATGCTGAGGCTTGCTTTCAGAAAGACTTCAGCCCCAGTGTATCTAAATTTCCAGTGGAGATTTTATCTCCTTCATCAAATTCCAAGCAAAGTAGTGAGGTGCCTTGGTGTGAAATTGTTTGGGGAAAGTGTTAACATAGCCCAGTCAGAGAAAATATTTGTAGAGAAGTAGCAGAGTGACTGAATGAGTATGCTTATCTAATTTTGATGAATACGGTGCTTGAATTGCCCTTTTCCAGTGTTAAGAGTTGTGCATAATGACATCTTATACCTGTAGGCCTTAAGGTAATTATCTGAAAAAATGTTCTGTATTAGCTAGCTTACTCTCATTATGGGTCAGCAGTTGAAACTGGTAAGTAGTATTATAACAGAAATTCTATTAGATTGAAGGAACCGAGCTGGCAATCACTTTTGTTTAAGTCAGGTGGATTCCTTGATCAGACAATGTGCTGCTTAATATCAGAATCCCTATTATACAGCACTGCTCAGAAAAATACCAAGTTTAGCATGTTTATCTTACACAGTGAGAAAGGTGGTCAGCTGTTAGATAAATCAATTTGAACTACTAAACCAGTGCCGTAAGTTCTTTGTACTTTCCCTCCATTATTTCCAAAATGCACAGAAGTTTTGTATTCTATGTGTCATCCTGTATCAGCCAGGAAATAGTTTCACTTAAATTAATATTCATACTAGGACTAAGACAATGTCCATTTGATATGCTTGCGGCTGTTTTAAATTTCTTATTGGCTTTCCTTTCTTTCTCCTTTTCTTTTTTAACCCCATCTCACAGGATTTATTAACTTCATTAAACATTTACTACGTTCAACAACCACTTGTTTTACAAATGCAAGGGAGACTGATGTAATACTGGTTGGACAGGAGAGAAAAAATACATACCTTCATGAAACTATAGCATATAAGTAAAGAGTTAGCAGGAGAGCAAACTGATACTAGCAAAGGCTTGAGTGGAAACTCAAGACTTACAAGCATAAGTTGAAATCCAGGATGACAGACGGTGAAGTACCAATGCCAACAACTGTATGAATAAGCACTAGAGTTTGTGCACAGACAGATAATGAAAAGATCCATCAGATAATAACATGGCATCTCTATCAAGCTTTTCCTTGCAGGACAAGATGGCAAGATAGTCTGTTGACCTTAATGAAAGTTAAATAGATAATGCAGTGTCACGGGTAGGTATGTTATTCAGTAAGGCACATTTAACCCTTCTGATCCACCTACATGCACACACACACACACACACACACACACACACACACACACACACACACACACACACACACACACAGTTATCTTTGCTACACTACTGGCTTTTTGCACAATTTCCATAGTACACTGGTATCTAGGTAACTTCCTCCCCATCTCCTGTGCTACAGAGAACAATCATTCGATTAAGTGTGTTGCAGCATGGGCACTTGTGTAATTACAGTCTCGAAAATTAGCTGTAAGATTTATCCAAATACCCAAATCTTTACTATACAATCATACTCAATGTCATATTCAATGTGTACAGCTAATTTTCTTTAATAAACAACTGCCATGTTCTTTCTTTCTTTGTTTATTTCAGGATGTAACTCTGTAAGTCCAGCTAGGCAAGTTATTCTTACAGTGGAAACCACAGCAGCAGAAAGCGCAAGCACCAGGCAAACAGTATAACAAAACAAACACACAGTGCATGAGAAATACATCCCAGAATATTATTATTATAGTTGTGCTTATATCTTTTTCCTTAGATTTATCACAGTATAAGAATAACAGTGAAAGTAAAGGAATCCATTGCTAAGAATGGAGACTCAGTAACAGTTCTTCATTATCATGAATACATGCAGTATAACATTTGCATATGGTTTAGCTGTAGTCTCAAAAAAATATAAAATGCTGCATCATAGTTTCAGCATATTAGCCTGCTGTACAGCTAGTTAAATTTCTGTGTATTCTAATGACCAAATTGCAGTCATCTCTCGTTTACCAAAAAAAACACAGGAACTGGTCCAAAATGGAATGAAAAAGGACTTTTGTTTCTTAGAATAAAAGAAGAAAAGCACTTTATCATTCCATTTTCGACCGGTTCCTGTAGATTTTTTGGCAAATGAGAGGTGTTAACAATTTTGTGTTCATTTTTTTTATTTGAAGTGTTTTGAGTTATTTTATTTTCTAATGACTATAATCTCAGAGAGTCATCAGCATTTTAACAACTGTACTAACAGAAAAGTTTTGTTACTTTCTTCTAAATTCACAAATCTAATTACCAACTTTAAAAACAATGTTCTACATGATTAGTTTGCATATTACAGGTCTAGCAACCCATCTTTTATCTTTGAAAGTTGCACAAGCCTATGAAAGGAATATCTCTATTTTTGAATCGTGATACATTAAGGTAGTCATTTTAAGTTGCATTACAGCAGTACAGCTGCACAACTGTGTATCAGTATTTCACAAGACAAAACATACCTCTCAGCAGTGTTTGATTTTCAGGGATGTACATTATTTTGGATCAAAATTTTGGTCACCCATGTCTAATCCTTCTATCAAATTGGCAATTGTAGTAGAAATGTGATGAGTTAGACTTAATAAATAATGACAATAATTAGAGTTATAGACTTATTTTACTTTAGAAAATGCATGCTAATTAACATTCTCTTATTTTGTCAATGTCTTATGTTAACAGTATTAATATTTCAAAAACTGAACCTCATTGTCTCTGATAACTTCTGGATTTTAGCATGATACTTACCCATTATTAATGCATTCTGTCTTAGTCATGAGTCTTTCGGCATGGTATAACAGCTTACCTGTCAACAATTTATCATAATATATCCACTTTCTAATGTATTTTCTTTTTGTAGTAATGCCATAACTATTATTTAATAGTAATTTCCCTTTACCAAAAATAAATGTTTCATTCCAGTGAACATTTTGATACACCCCTGAAGTGAAACATGTCATTTCCACATAAGGTCTTGTAAAAACAGTAGTTAGTGATGAGGAAATATTTTGCACATGCCCAGACAGAACACCAGTCTGTAGTTTGATCTTATAAGAAAACCGTTGTGGGCTACAAAAGGAAGTGGGCTTAAACAACCAAAAGTACCTATGAAAATATCAAAATACCACAAACTGTGTGTTTTAGTGATTAATATAGAAGAAGTCTATGAAATACTATATATATCTTATGACTGTAGCTGCAGACAAGGAGGAATATATGTACTAATCTAGAAAGGGAAGTAGCCTCTAGTCAGTAAGAAGTACCTAAGAGGACTCAACAAATTCCACTGTGTCAGAGATCATGGATAGCAGACAAGGTTAGACACTGTGACTAATAATGAAATTATTTTCAGTGTCATTCAGAGGTTTATTGGTTTTAGAAATAATACCCAACCAAACCAAATAGTTTCATTGCTAAATATAATCACAGAAAAGTGCAATGGAGTTCATTAGAGCCAGGTATGATTTGATATATAAAATGGATTAACTAAAACCACTTTACAAAGCCAGCATGAATACTAACAAAAAATAAGAAAAGACCCTAAATGACAGCAGTATAAGAAATATGAATGAATCAATGACAGAAAAGTTTTAATACCTTTGAAAATAAAATTAGATAGAAAGAAAAGAAAGAAGAGAAATAAAAATAATTCAATAAAGTCTGAAAGAATATTGCCACTTAATATTTCAATATGACTTCTGTGGTCAAGCACATTTGTGTAAGTTTATTTTATTGTAACATATTCTTGAGAAATGTTTACCTTTTAGATTTTGTTCTTTTTCATTTCATTTGGAATAAACTGTTGCATTTTTGCAAAAAAAAAAAAAAAAAAAAAAAAAAAAAACAGAAAGAAACCATTTAATGCTACTGTATTTGACTTTGCAACATGCCATGTTCATTTAAAGTCTTACATTGATCAGCTTTAACAAATATAAACTAGCAGGTCAGAAGAGATTATAATAATAGAAAAAAATTCATGTCCCAGAAAACTGAGTTTCAGGAGTAGAAACACAGGTAAGAATCAGACGGGGGCAAAAAAATATAGAGGGCTTCACAGAGCATATAATTAAGATCAAAACTATGTCCCTTATGACTTGGTTTCATTAGGTAGGTGATGTGTTAGAGGGGCTGGGGTGGGATTAGAGTCAGCAGGATAACAGTGTTGGGGAAGTCCCACTATGAGTGCTCCACCTTGTGGATGGGCATGTATTGCAGCTTTTGCAGACTCAGACATCTGTAACCTGTTATAGAGTGCTGATTCATTCTAGGTGGACATCTTTGGTGTACAGATGCATATATTTGCATACATCCTAAATAACAGGCCTTGCACCATATTTTCTAGCACATGAAGTTGCTAGGTACTTATGAAAAACTCATAACCTGTACTAGGTGATGGGCTGTGGTCCACAGTTTTGGCCTGCCTTTTATAGTCCTCCCCAGTGCTGGGAGTCAGTAAAAATATGTGAGACAGCAGGATGTATAGGCTTTATAATTATGAGAAAAGGAGGCAAACATGTTTAACAAATCAATATGCCACAGTAACACTATTAATGTGCATAAAAGAGGCTATTGATGTTTAGTGCATCACAATAATGGTAATAATTTGATGACTGAGCAAGTTTATAATAGTAACAATAATAATAATAATCATTCTGAAAACCTCTGCTTTTGTACTTAAAATTAACATTAAGACAGGTTTCTATAGGTAGAGAACTGGGTGACTAATCTGTTCAAGTATGCAATAGGGTGTTACCTGTGTTATGATATGCTACACTACTGGCTGTTCTGCAGTGACAGACAGATAGTAAAATTATATAGAAAGTAGGCCTCTTCAGATGAACTAGTTATGATGATCATACTTAGGGTGCCCTGATAACAGTGATTAGTACTGGGAACTAAGGGGATTGGTGATAACAGCACCAGCATTAATGCTATTGGAGATGAAATGATTATAGAATGACTGATAAATCTAGTCCATTATATTTTAATTTATAAGCATTGAACTATGGGAATTTCTTATTTCATCTGGCCATCTTTATAGATTTATTTGGGTATCTGATGTAAAACGTGTTGTACCCCAGTGTCATGGTTGACTCATCGACTAGGCCATTTAAGGGGGCTTAAGGTTTCACACTGGAGACTTCCCTCTTTTCAATAACTTTAAAGTAACTTCACCCAAGGTTTCAGGCTCTGCTCCACTCTTTTATATTCTAGCTGTACAACTTTTCCAGTTAAATGCTGCTGCACACCTAAATTAAATTATAACCTTTCCTCTTACTTCCAGTCTACATATTTCTGTTTGTGTTCTAATTACTTCCCTCTGAATATAATAAAAGAAAATCCAAGTTGTGTTAACTTGCTTTATCTTCAAGTTTTGAATTTTAAGAACTTCTGCTGTACATAAAATTACTGATGGATTTTGTATTACCAATGTCCTACATTTAATTTAGCTGAAACTATTGTGAGAAATTGTGAGACTTTTAGGTATGCAGAATTGTATGTGAAAGGCAATTGGCATCAGGGTGCTTTGGCTATTAACATGTGTCAGCCTCATAGACTTAGCCAACACTACTGTTGAGCCATTTTTTCTTGTGTTTGGTGTTTCTAGTTTTTGGGCTGCATGCTCACTTACTATTTGGACTTGGTGTATTGGTTTTGTATTTTTTTGCAATACAATATCTACTTTGAGAATAGGGATTCTCGCTATTTTATTTGGGTATGCCCAGAGATTCAAACATGGCAAATATCAACAATAACACTGACAGTCCACAGAATATTGAACTCAACCAGGAATGGCATATTGAGCTAACAGATGATTATTCTCAATTCAAACTTAGAGAAATTGGTCATCCTCCTACAAATTCTATTCAGTTGGCATCTTCCATTTCTGGCAATGAATTTCAGCCAAGAACACTTGCTGACACTAATTTTAATCCTTTTGGTTCCCTCCAAGGTTATTCTTTTAACAATAGATTACATTCTGATGATGGGAGATGTGCATGACCTTCCAACTTTCTGGATTTTAATAGCTGCCTTCACCAAGATTTAGGTTTCATATCCTTGGAACCTGTGACATACAACAGGAGTTTTAATTCCATGCTGGTGTCCTTTGAAAGGAAACTTAATAAGGTACATAGCCTACAAATTGATAACATTAATTTGGCTGAGTGTTTAAAACTGAAAAGGGTTCCTAAGGGTCTTTATTTGTACAAGTTCTCTAATGGATTCATATCTGGTAGTTGTGAACTTTTAGAACTTCAAACAATGTTCAACTGGCAAGGTTTTGAGCTTTTGCGGTGCTTAATCAAATGGAACAACTGTTGAATTAAAGGTTTATTCGACAAGCTTGGTAATTTAAACAGTAGAATAATGAGTGATTTATTATTTGAACGCAATGTGAATAAATACAATGGTATTTTTTTCAAAAGGTAGAACAACAGGTTAAATTGAATTTAAAGAGAAAGCAAAAGAATAGAGATCAGACAAACTATGCATACAATAAAGCTTAGCCATTTATCTAAAGATTCTCATTATGTGAATAAAACTGTTAATAATAATATCAATCAAGGATAGTTAGAAGGGCGAACCTATATCTCACTTGAACCTTTTACACAACCACATTCCAAATTATGAAGTTGATTTGGACACTCATATTGAGAATCCTGGTGATGATTCTGATAACAACTTCCAAACTTTGAGAAGATCGGAAAGAACAGGAAATAACAATAGTGGTCATAATAATTATAATATATCTGAGGGGCTTTTTTAACCACATCCCCTGGCCACACCTGGGTGAGGAATCAAGTCCCAGGGCAGGGGACAAGGAAAAACAACTGAAAATAAGTAATTCTCACTCTAATGGGGAACTGGACAGTCAAATTTTGATGACTCATAGTGGTATTGTGACATCATTTCATGGTTTTAATATTTTTAATTACACTTATTTAGAATTTTTGATTATGCATTTTAAACTTTTTAACAAAAGGTTTAGGTTTGTACCATTTTCACATATGAATTCCTCTTATGGGTTAATTGAACTGAAATTGTTTACTAAGAAGTTAAACTTTCAATTGAATACTCATTCGAGTGTAGATAATGATGTTCTACTTTAAAAAAATAGCATGTATAACCCCCCACTTAATCCTATGTTCGCTGTTTTTGAAAAATCTTGTGAGGAAGATCTATACAAATTACAGTAACAGCAGTTTCATTTTCACCATAATTTTTCAAAGGATGAATGGGTGTTATTTAAGCAATTTAGAAGTGGCACATCTTTATGAATAATGATGTTTGACAAAGGTAGCAGGATTAGAATTGTTGACAAAATTGATTATATTAATTAGATTTCTAATTTACTCAATGATATTGATAATTATGACATTATTTCCAAGAATGTGATATTTGTCATTTACAAGAAAACATTTTTATTTTTAGAAGATTCATTATATCAAGGGATTACTTCTACCGATTTATATGATTTTTTTAATAAATTTGAGCCCCTTAATTCAAGTTGTATTCAGTATCCCCAGGGTCCACAAGGACTTTATGTCACCATCTTATCAGTTAATTGTTAATACCTGCACAGAACTCTAAAACCTATCCATTGGCAGGGTTTGTGGATTGTATTCATAAGGGGTCTATTAGTTCTACTAAATACATATTGAAAGACTCATGGAAATCTTTAACAAAAGTCAAACAACATGTTTTAGTGAGAAATTTGGGTTTTCAACCATTGATGTCATAGACTTGCTCACAAGCATACCAAACCAGATAGGACTGGAATTATTTCATTCAGCTGTCATAGACCTTACTACACTGGATGATTGTTTGATCAACTTTTTAGTGGAAGTAATGGATTTCATTTTGTCTGACAATTTAATTTATTCTGTGGGTGAATATTTCCAACAGATCAGAGATGTGGCCATAGGGGCTAGTTGTGCCCCCATTTATGCAAATCTGTTTATGTATAGTTGGGAAAGGAAATACATTTTTAAATCAGATTACCAACATCATTGGCTCTTATATTCATGGTACTTGGATGATATTTTTATTATGTGGAAGGATTTAAACAATGTGGCAGATGAGTTTGTTTCCTATATTAACAATACCGTACCATTTTTAAGGTTTACTCATAAACATTTTTTGGATAATGTAGATTATCTTGATGTGACAGTTTTTAAGGATGACATAAAAATATGTTTTGGTTCAAAGGTATATAGGAAACTATTTATTTCAGTAGTTACATGGACTTTCACAGTTGTCATCCAACATATTGCTAGAAAAATATTTTTAATGGGCAATTGGTTAGGATAGCAAGGATATGTTCAGATTTTGATAACTTTACTCTCAAAGTAGATAAAGTGTTCAAGATGTTTTAAGATAGAAAATATCCCTGTGATTTTGTAGTAAAACTATGTGATAAAGTAGTTAAAGAGTAGGGTATTAATTATACACATTTATTAGGTGCTGATTGTGTAACCACACTTCAGAACCCTTTACTCAAATATCAGAATAAGGACTCTTTTTCAAAATCTTTGGTGATTACATTTAACTCTTCTTCTAGAATGGGAAAGAAAATTGTTACTAATAATTGAAATGTTCTTAAAGTTAATGAGGACATTTTTAAGAATTTAGGGGAAGCAACAAAAAAATTTGATTTAAGACAGGTTGGAACTTTGAAAACCTACTCGAACACTCTGTTATTAATAACACATACATCTGTACTAAAGGAAATAGGAAATGTGGTGCCCATAGCCAGGGTCCTTACATTTTAGAAAATATTTTATTAATTTAGATATTTTTCCTTACAAAATTCCCCTAGCTTTTGGTAATTGTGCTTCTAATGGGGTTATTTATATAGCATTTTGCAAGGGCTGTTCTAATTATTATGTACAAAAAACTGAAAGACAGTTTAGAGAAAGAATATATGAGCATCTTTATGCTAGCTCAAAGAATAATCAAATTAACACATTGTTTAAACACACATAGTTATGTAATTCTTTGAAATTCCGTTTTGGTTTATTGAAAGTTGTCCCCTATAAGTATGTGGTGGCTTCTCGGAAACCAGGATAGAATACAAAGAACTGATTTGGCAGCTATGATTGAATGCATACAATGGTTTGGAGTTAAATGAAGAAATTACTGTTGCCCTAGTACTTAAACTTAGAGCTACAAAATTAGAGTTCAAGGGTTGTTAGGTTTTATTTATTAGTTTCAGAATTTTTAGTTTTCATGTACTGTGTATCCATTATATGTTTTTATGACTAATTAACTTTCTGAGTTTCATGAAAACAGATTTTTTTTTTACTTTGGTCTCAGTTTATGGATTTATTTCTTATTTTAATTCTATTGGATGGTTTGTAAGATGTCATTTGTGGTACAGGTTATTTAAATCAATTATTATGTATATTATACAGTTCTGATGAAGTTGTGAGATTAGTTAGGGATGAAAGTGCTTAATGTTTTATTATTTTTATATTTGTTACTCATTATAATTTTTGATTAAAATTTTTTTATACATTTGGTTTGGACATATTTGTTGTTGGACCTGGATTCAGAAGCATTTTGGATACCCACTGTTGGTTTGACACTATGTGAGCTGTTTTTTTCTTGTGTTTTGTGCAGAATATCTTCTGAGTCACCCTGTCAAAAATAGACATGATCCAGAAATGAATATGACTGTTATACTGATCAACACTGAAACCTATATGGCTGTCAGAAATAGACTTCATAAACCCTGCCATGGCAAGTCCTACTCTCACTGTAAAATAAAATATTTAAAAAAAGCAGGTTAATATTCTCAGTCCTTAGTTATGAAGGCTGGCACGAAATCTAGTCTGCATGCTTTAAATATCAGCTGATCATTGTACAGCATTAAAAATATAACTTGCTTGGTTTCCTTTAGTGTTACTGCATTTTCAATTGCTAATCAAACTTCTCATGATTATAGTTGGCAAACACCAACTTCCTTAGACATTTATGTAAACAATCAGTTACTTATGTATTCATTTGTTTATGTGTTTTTCAATGTACCTATCCATCTCCATGCACACCTTGGCAAGTGTCCAAGGACTGGATATGCTGTAGGTACATTCAGGAGATGCTGGTCTTTCTTGTAGATAACATAGCCCCTCTGGCAATCCTGCCACCCCTTGCAGTTGGACACCTCCTGCCAGGTTCCTGATCTCTTTCCCCTCCATAGAATAAGTAAGCTGATTTTTGCCTCATTGCCTTTTCCTTCCTCAAATGACCCACCCAAGTGCCCAGGCTACTAGTTGCACCTGTGTTGTTGGCAGTGCAGGCAGATTCCCTACTTTCATGCCAGCAGGTTGACACATGTATATGTGAGATCACACAGTTAGGATACAGCCTGAGACCCTTCTTGAATCAAGATTCATTTTACAGCAAACCTAATGTTGCACATCTCTGAACGGTATTGTGTTAGTTAACCACTCAGTGCAGAAATTTTGTATATTCAGAGGGACTTTGATTTTCAGTCTTATTTCTTTACTTCCAAGAACACATTCTTCAGCATTTTAATTTCATTAATGTTTCTTCTTCAATCCTACAAAATGCTATGCATTTGACTTTCTCCCATGTATTCTTCCAGGCCATGATAAAAATAGACTACTGTTTTCTTTCACATATATTTTTGGTACACATGCAGCAAATCATATACTATAGAAGATTACGATCGGGTCTCTAATCATAACTGCTGTATTATTTGTTGCAAACATGGATGCCAGAAAATTTGTTTGAGAGGCAAATCTTGGCATCCATGTCAGGAACACACAATTGAGAGTTATGATTGAAGACCCAATCATAATTCTCTGTAGTGCATAGATCTTTATCTACATAATGTACTATTAGTTATAGACGAAAAAGTGCAAAGTGTTTTGCTGGCTTTCAAACCCATAAAGCACTTAATGAGCACTGGCAGAAAGACAGTGTAACACATTGTATTACATTACAGAATATCAGGGAGAGATTACTGACACAGACAGAAGGCAAAAGTAAAGCTGCTTTTAGTTCTGCCACTGCCATTTGGTGGCCAGTACTGGCAGATTATACTGCTCATCACAATATCCGATCTTAACAAGTGAAGCAGGGGTGATTAACAATTGTTATGATTGTCTCTTGTGCTACAGAAGCTGTTAAATGGTTTGTCTTTTTTGTGATATTGAAGTATATTCTCTGTGCTCCATGCAGTACATAATTTATGTATGAGATTTAAAATTCTATGCGATTAATGAATATTAGGTTTTAAAATACCATGAGGAGAATGCTAAAGCTTGCATTCCTTATTGAAATTGTCACTGTTAAACAGTTTTAAGTTATTAGGAAGGTATTAAGTTTAGCGGTTATAAAAAGGGTCTTCTCTACCTAAACATTGAGTAAAATGATAATTACGATCAGGTACACCAGAACAGAAAGTTACAGATGCGTGACAACAGCTACCCCTCTGTCATAGGTACATAGCTTGTTCCTGAAACAGACAGCTCTCATGTTCCTTTTACTTCCTGACTCTATGAACCCATCTTTCCCTTTCTAGTCATATTTTATTTTGTTCTCCCTGTTAGATACTCCATTGCATTCTCACTAACAAAGACCACCACCTCAGGTAGTGTATTGAATTTCTCTACATTTTTTCTGTGAACTCATACTTTGTCATCTCCTCCTTGCAACGTAAACTGTACGTCATGGCGTGTTGATCCTACTAACTGTCTACACTTAAATACATTTTCACTCATATTTTCTAATATTGCATTCATACTATTTCTTATAGAAGTTCACATTTAAGCAAAATATAGAATGTTTTAGCAAACCCCTGAAAGGTCCATTATTTCTCTGTAATGGCCAGCTGTTTGTATAGTAATATCTACACAAAACTAGTTTGTTTACTCTGAGATTAAAAGTTCTTCTCTCTAAAAACATTAAGGAGAAATAAAGAAACTGAGACTTTCCAGCTAACTGTCATTGGGCAAAAGAGTTAGGTATAGAATACGAGCCTTACATTTCGTGTTTTTACTATGGGGTCATCCTTCTTCTGTCTTGTCAGATATCCACAAAATGTGAAAGAGATTGAGCAGTCAGAAGTAACTCTGCCATAAGTCTTCCCATTTCAAATCCTTAAAAAATCCATATGATCTCCTCTACTTCCCCATCAAACCTTTTAAAAACATAATGGTAATGATGACACGTATTCAGTTTTATTTTGGGAATGAAATGCTTCCAAGAGATGATTGCATCACACAAATACCTAAACTGAAAGCTCGCTTTCTTGTAAACAGTGTCACCCTCTTTCTGTGAGAGTTGCAACAAAGCTGCCATGTTCACATTTTTGGAAGCCAGGTGTCCCCTTCATTCCCTTTTATGTGAACTGTATCTGAGGAAACCATACTCCACTGGATCGGGTTTAATGCTCTACAATGACACAATTTCCTCCCTAAATCTCTACAACATTGCAAAAACTCCTCCTCAGTCACATCTCTCAATAATGCTACTATCTTGGTTGAAACTCATACTAAACACCTTGGTGTTGTTATTGGCGACCAACTTAAGTTTGACATCCATATTCATAATCAGAAAAACACACCAAAAACTAGGCCTGTTATATAGGAATAAAAAATACCTTACTAAGGACACTAAATGCTCTCTGGCACAAGCTTTTCTACTGCCTACTCTCTTCTATGGTGCACCTATACTCACTAACCTACAAACCAACCTCATGGCCAAACTAGAATCCACCTACAATAAAATTGATAGATTTGCTGCAAACCATCCTTACTGCTCCCGCCACTGCACTGCCCTACAAAATCTTCTATTTCCAGAAGCTCAAAACCAACTCTTACTTCCACAGCTCTGTCTCTCTTACTCTACTCTAACTAATCCCTCCCATTGCCCTGTTCTGTCTACCCTAATCTCTCCCTATACTCCCAAACGTTGTCTCCGTAGTACAGACAAACATGTCCTGGAAGTCTATAAGCCCATAAAACAACCTGGGAAACTCCTATATAGTTATTTGGTTACTAACACCTAGAATGAACTACCCCCAGACCTAAGGGCTACCACTAGTAGTTTCTGTTTCAAAAATGGTAAAAGATTATATGCTCAAAGCATGGTCTTGGCCTGCACCACTCCAACCTGACCTATTTTTTTTTCTCATCCTTTCCTTCCTGCTTTATCTCTCTGCTAATACTCTGATATGGTCCCCATCTCATTTCTTTCCTCCTGCAGACAATCTACCTTTAAAAAACCCTACATTATCAGCTGTAAATTACTTTTCATATTTTAACTTGTTTTTTAATTGCCAAGTGTTTTGCTACACTCCTATCTTAATATTTTCTTTAGAAGCCTGTTTTACTGTTGCTATACCATATAGCTTCCTTGTTATTGCTTATAATTATGCTCTATATTTCTATATATTATGTTTTGTATTGTTTATGCTTTTTCTTGTTTTGGAGCTTTTCTCCTCAGGCCTCTACTGAAAAGGGGCTTCTTGCCCACTCAGACTAACCCAGTTAACAAATGTCAAATAAATAAATATAACATAAATAATTAATGTAACTGCTTGGCACTGTCAGTGCCATGTTAAACTTTTAACAGCACTGAAACAGACTATAAAATATTGCAAAAAAAAACTCTGCAAATATTCAGTGCATTTATGTTTTTTGTTATCTGTAATTCTCTTTTCATTCTGCTAAACCTTGATGCACTTTCATAAATTGCATATTTTTTTTATAACATTGCCATCATGGTTGTTTTTATTGCTTTTCATTGTTAGCTATCTGAGAGGTTTCAGCAACATATATTTTGAGAATTGTATTGTGAGAGCAAGTATTTTATTTCATTATATCATGATTTAACTGCCATAGTTTGATTGCTGTGGGAATGGACAATTTGTCAGCTTCTAGTTTTGCAAATGTTAAACCCAGGGATGGACATATAAGGTATTAATACCAAGAGGGGCAAATTATAAAGACTGTGTGTGTGTGTGTGTGTGTGTGTGTGTGTGTGTGTGTGTGTGTGTGTGTGTGTGTGTGTGTATGTATGTGTGTTGATTCTATAGAAATGTGGGCATTACCATGCATTGCAGCAGGGACTGTAAATTATTAGGACTGCAAGATGCTGTTATTAAACAGTCGGTGTTCAGTGGTCTTTCATTAATCAGTCTTTCTGCAGCATTATAAATCTAATGTTCTCAAGTTTTAACCAGTCAGTTGTTAATATTTTCTAAGGCTATTTTCTAAATATTTATAATCAGCAAACTGTTAGCTCAGTGATAAAATTTGTCTTTGGGATTCAGTAATATGCCTAATATGACCATGCAAGGGCTACTACAGTGACACTAAGTTGCACAACATGGTTAGAAGACAATTATCAATTAAAATGGAGAAATTTAGCATCTCAGCTATGAACCAGTTAAGAAATCTGCTCACATAAATGATTGCCATGAGAAAAGAGGTGTTTCTCTTGTGCAAGTAGAGAATTGTCAAACAACACTTGTGGGCATGTTGCTATTAGCCTGACTAACCTTATCTGCAAGGCCACAGAGAGAATCATCATGGACCTTATCGACAAAGATGTTGGTAACCTCCAAACACTTGATCCTACTCAATCTGGGTTTGTCAAAGGGAGATCATGCCTGTTAAATCTGGTGAACATCTTTGAGACAGTCACCAAGGCCCTTGATGAGGGGAAATCTGAGCATACAGCCTACCTAGACTTAGCCAAGGTTTTTGACACTATCCCCCACTCAAGCATAATTTACAAATTCACCCAGTTAGGTATCAACCCATATATCATTAGATGGGTCGCTAAATGGCTCACTGATAGAACCCATATAGTCAGATTAGGGGAGTACACCTCCAATAGCAGACCTGTCCTTTAACCAGTGGTGTTCCACAGAGATCAGTCCTGGGACCTCTATTGTTTGGAATCGATTTCTCTGAAGTGCAAGCTAAAACTAAAGGTCAGTGGCTGACAAAGTTTGTTGATGACTGCAAACTGGGATTGGTCATAGAATCTCCAAACAATGTCAACATCCTACAAGAGGATCTTACACAAACAAATGACTGATGCCAAAGTTGTGGCCTTAAACTCAATGCAAAACATTTATTGTTATCCATTTCAGTAAGCGTGATGTTCCTGTTAACTATCACACCAATAACAATACCCTAAGTATGCACTCAGTGGTGAGAGACCTGGGCACACAGGTTGACAGCAACCTTGTCTTTGATCACCATGTCTCCACATTGGGTAGGAAGGGCATTCTATATTGCTCATCTCATAAGTAAGTGCATTGCCTCCAGAAAAACAGAACTTATAACCTCCCTGTACTCTTCCCTCATCAGGCCAATAATTGAGTACAATGCCTCTTTTGGTATGTACCTTTCCAAGAACCTGCAGCAATTGGAGAGACCACAAAGGTTCCTCACAAGGAAAATTCAAGGTCTTCAGCATCTGTCCCATGAGGATCATCTGAAATCACTGTCACTTTATTCTGTTTCATACAGATTACTCAGAAGTGATCTCTGCCTTGCATATAAAGTAATCTTTGACCCTGCTTTACTGGAAATACTGCATATCGGTAAGTCAAATGGTACATGGGTTACTCACTGTAGTGGCCTTAACCTGGTATGTGACATTAATAGAACCTGCTGGAGGGACAGATTTGTCTCCCAGAGGTTGCTACACCTTTGGAACAGACTCCCATTTCATGTCAAGCAGAGCACCTCATTGGCCCTCTTCAAATGCAATCTAGATGACTGGATGGGTAACCATAAGTTCACCCCAGCGGTTCCACTTATGCCCCTTTTGGACAAGGTGATAGGTGCTGATCATGGAAATAAGGGTAAAACGTGGCTAGGCTTGTAAGAGCCCTAGGGTCATTAGCCCAGTAACCTCCTATGATACTATGATCCTATAAATATGCTCTTGTATAATTGCAACTCTGCATCACTATGAAAATTGCTGCAAGCTACAATAAGTGTCTCACAGCAATACCCCTATAAAGTCTTATTCTTTTTAATGGAGAGGAAATGGGAGTATAGGAGAGAAGGGAGAAGAACACACTCCAACAATGACTATGCTATTATTTTTTCAAAAAGGGTAGATAGGGAAAGATATAAGCAGAAGTCAGGGGATGGAATGAAGTTAGAGGTATGGTATGAGGGTCACACAAACAAACAAACAAACAAAAAACATAGACAAAGACCAGCAAAGGGTATTGACAATGGATATATTCAAATACTGACAGAGGGCAGATAAGTGGTGATTAAGAGGATCATGCAACAAATTGGGGAAGGAGGTTTCACACAAGGAAGGGGAACACCATCATGGGGATAGGGTGAGGTCTCATGTCTTGATCATACTGCCTTAGGTGGGACCAAATTACAGGTCAGTCACTATGGTACTATCTCAGATGGTAAACTAGCCAGGGCCAGGCAGCTGCATGACTCTGTAAGTTGCAAGAGGACCTTTTCCAGGTGGCCAATAATGATATCAAGCTGCCAGTCCAAATCCTGCTGGAGTAACACACTTTGGCCCATTAACAGTGTCACAAGATGGATCTTCAACACCCACCTCCAGTGATTAACTGACACAGGCCACAGCAGAAGCCTTCAGGTTGCATCTTGTCATATGAACTCTGTCACTTGATGGAGATGCAGGCTGAGAAGCAGATGGTGACCCAGCAGGAGATGGATGGGCACAATAGCAGAATAGGGACCTCTGCTGCACCATAGGCTCAGCTGTGGATGACTCTATAGAAAATGGTAACATAAATGGTGAGACATAAAAAAGCAAACATCAGCTAATAATAGAGAAGAAGGATAGTGATAGAGAGAGAGAGAGAGTGATAGAGAGAGAGAGAGAGAGAGAGAGAAATGTACTATCCTGTCTGCTTTGATGATCAACCTTTCAGGTTCCTGAAGGTTGGCTAATCAGCTGCTAGGTATATTATTGTGTCAGGGATCATAGTGCTGACTAGGTATAGAATGTCATGTGTGCCTATTAGAAGATGTGCATACATGGGACCAGTATCATTGTATCACTTGTATCAGGGAAGGAGGGGTGATACTAATGTCAGGAAAGTGCTCTTCCCATAAGAGGCCATGGACAATGTGTGTGCATGCACGTGGGCGTGTGTGTCTGTGGGTCCCTGTGGTTATATTGTGTGAGATAGGGACACTAACAGGCCATGTGAACATGAGCAGTGTTAGCATGTATGCAGGCCAATATGTGAACAGTACCACTGTGGATGTACTAAAGGCAGTAAGGACTGAGGTGGTAACACAGACAGTTATCAGTCTATGATAGCCAAGCACTGTAGTGTAAGATGCTATGTACTGTTGGTCACAGCTGTTAACATTTATGAATTCCATTGATATATTTTTTGGAAGGGGTACCTACATGGGAATTTAATGGGCCAGTGTGTGGCCAGTGCAATGAAATGTCTACCTGCTTGCAGTACAACCTCTTGTTTTGTGGCTCTGCCTCTCATGCACCCTGTGGTAGTAGGCATGATGTATGGGCATTCTGTATTGGGCACACTGTTTTGAATGTAATACATGGATTGCTAGAACATGACCAGTGTTCATATGGGTTAGCTTGCCTGCATATATAGAGAGGTTGTGTTAGGCCCAGATGTGCAGCTGACTCAATCAGCACCCCACTCCCAGCTCTTCAAGTAAGGAGAAAAAAAAATATGCTTTAACTGTTCGCTCAATTGTAGAGAAAAAAAACAGACATTCTTTCTGCTAGCACACCAACCAGGTGGTCAGATGCACAACACTCCCTCCATCCTGCCCAGCTATTCAGATCCTGGTTCTGTGCTCTGCCCTCAACCCTCCTCTGTTGCATTTGTGGTCAAATCTTTGTGCTCCATGTGTGGTCTAAACTGTAGCAACTACTTGCTACATTGCAGCATGCAGTTTGCTACAATTTAAAAGTAAAAAAAAAATACTAAAACTTGAGCACTGTAGCACTCCAAGCAGGCAGAGTATAAACTGTAGCAACTTTTTGCTGTACTTTTATCAAACAATTGCTACAGTTTATACCCTGTCTGCATAGAGGGAAAAATTCCTTCTTGTAAACTGCTTGCTTCAAATGTAGCAAACAACTGCTATAGTTTATATTCTGCCTGCAAAAAGTGCTACAGTGCTTAGGAATTAGTTAAAAAAAGAGTTTTAAACTGTATCATTGTAGCAATCAGTTTCTACAGTTTAATCCACACATGGGGCGCTACAGCTCGGTTACCTGTTAAAAGCGCGAGTTCTGAAAAGATCGTTTACAAGATGTTTAAATCTTGTATGCTTGAACTGGGAAAAAGAAATGGAGCAGTGTTTCGTTTTTCCAGAAGCTGAACTGTGGGATCACAACACAATGGAGATTTGGGTATTAATCCTTTTTCCACTGTGTTGCAATCTTGAAGTTGGAATATATAAGTAGGGGTTGCATGTTGGGGCTTGCCCCCTGCAAAAGCATGTGTTTTATGATTTTTTTATTTTTGTTTTTTCAAGCTTACAAGATTAAGCATTTTTGTTCAATCATGTAAGCTTTGAGATGTTGGGATTTTAATGTTTTAATATAGAACCCTACACCACTCAGGTTTGGCCACAAATGCAAAAAGCCAGTATTGCATTAGAGATCAAGATTGGCTGATCATTCCCCTCCCAACACTTTATATCCAAGGCATTTTCTCATCTTGGCCCACCATAGCTATGCTACTAGTCAGACAGTATGTATGACTGTTACATATGGGTGTCACAGTTACATCTGTGAATTCATGCAGTTGGTGGTTGGCATAATGGTTAAGATGTTTACCTTTCAGACACAGGGTGCAGGGTTTGATTCTTAGATGGGATAACTAGCTAAGTTTAAAATGGCCTGCAAAGGAAGTTAGCTATTAGTATCCTATGATCCTATGAATCATAGAAGTGGTTAATACTTTGCTGCTATAATATACAAAAATGTATCTATAACATTACATGTACTCACCCAATGTAAGGGGAGAATGTATGGGGAGACACTCAGTCCTCCTGCAGTACAGGAATTGTTCTCTACAATCTGATCTTGAGATGAAAAAAAGCAACAAGAAATGCAAATATCATAAATTAAATCTCCTTCAAGGGCCCTTCTAACTACATCTACAGTGGCAGGATACTGTCCTGCTCTTCAAATTTACTATATTTGATAGGTGCATCCTCTCTGACCTCTTCCTCTCATTTACATAGGAAGTTAAGTTGGCAGTTCTTGTAGTCTCTATAGTAGGCTGTGCACTGCTCATCAGGGAGGCAGATACCTGTAGCAGCGGCCGCCACCCTGGGAAGTCTGTACCAGGCATGCACCTTATATTAGGAAGTCTTATGAGTCCCCCAACAGGCAAACCTTGTAGTCTCTGTACATCAGTTATAGAAACATGTTGCTCTTTTTAGAGCACCATTTGTGAGCCCTGCCACCCTCATTGTCTTTATATGCCATAGCGATATATCAGGTCACAGTCTACAGAAAAAGTACAGCCATTGTGTGTCTGCATGCTTTGCTGCTGTTTGCATGTGATATGCATTTGTGGGCACCCTGTTAGTATGACAAGTCACAATGCCACTTTAACTTGCCAAAAGTATACATGGTATGGTAGGACAGTGATAGGGTGTGAATCCTGACATGTAAGGAGTATATCAGCAGCACACTCCCTGCATATGTTTCCATGTCTGCACTTCAGTGACTTTGCAGGCTATAATATTACAATAGTTTTTGTTGAGTTCATGTTGGGGTCATTGACCCACCCATGCATGTGCACTGTGCTTTTCAGGGATTTGTGTGAGTACACTATACTGAACGAACCTCGCCATGTGGCCTTGGTGGACTGCGTAATGAGATACGGGCACAGTTCCAAAATATTTGCTCTAAACAGCCTAATTAGCATATTCAACACAGTAACATCCTCAAAATGACATGATTAAACACAGCTGTAGCCATTAGTTTGCTGATTGTGCTATGCAAGCTTGCTACAGAACACATGTGGACTATGAAAAATTATATATGGTGCTAGACTCCTGGCTCATCATTGAAAAAATATATTGAGCTCTGCTTACTGCTTCTTACTGCTTGCTCTTGCTGTGGGATTTGCTGGCTGGATTCTGCTAAAATTCAAAGTCTAGTTATATTTGCATTCACAGTCTGTCGCATACAGAAACTTGCAGAATATACACTGATGAGAGAATATACTTTGCAGCATCAACTTTAGAGAGCAGTAACCAATAACTTTTTATAATAAACCAAACTGGACAAATGTTGCAGCTTAAAGTACTGTTCCAACTTTACTTCTCATATAGTACAGATGATATGAGAGATATAACATTTACCTCAGGACTTGTATCCCTACCATACCTCTAACATAACTAGATTTAATACAGACTTTGTATACATATTTTAGTTAAACACACACCCTCTTGGTTTTGGAAAGATACTGCCTTGATGACGCAAATGCTAACACATCTGTTCTTGTGCAAATGCTGATAAGTAAACTGTCTTCAAGGAAATGCCTTGTGGATTAGAAAAGCACATTTTTAAACTTTCTTAGAAAAGCATGTCCTGTTGTCCAGTGAAAGCAGATTACATTCTTGTCACGTCTGTAAGAAGTCAGCTTTCTTGATGTGTGTGTAATACACTCATAAGCAAGTTCCTTATTTTTTTAAGCCACAGTCATTTAGTATGGTTGCTGATCACATATTACTAAACTCTGTTTCTGTATTTAAGCAAAATTTTTCTTTCAGCATATTTACAACATAATTAATTTCAGCCTCATATTCATAATATCTAACAATTCCCTCTGTTTTTAAAAATACTCAAAACATTTTATACTGATATGTATTTTTTGATCACATTATATAGTCTTTTGATACAACAAATCAAAATGCAATTTTACATAGTTAATATAATGATATTAAGTATCACTACCAAAACTGAATGTATTTAACAACTTTTTCTTTTGCAGACCATTCTGTGAAAATATTTTATCAGTTATGAGCTGTGTCTGCTTTAGTTTAACTTGATTAATTTATTCTTTTGCAATTACAGAATTTAATTTATGACTTAGAACTGTTTCATTAACTCTTTGCAACTTGTTGAATTAACTGTAAGAGACAAGAACCATGTGCTACTGCAAGCATTTATAACATTGTGGTCATGTCTTTGAACTGCCCATTAACATCTTGGTAAAGTACTGAACTGGGCTTATATAATAAATATTTGAAAGCAATTATTTTACTGGGGTAAAACCAGTGATATTACAACTTGACAAATTACTTTTAAACTTATTACAATGTATTCTGTACAGTATGTATTTACACAGACTGTTTGCTATTCATGCATTTCAATCTAGCAGCTATCCTGAACCCAATTTTTTTAAAACATGGTTTTTCACACATATTCATTGCCAGACATTAATTTAATTTGTACTGAATTCTTCTGTATTTGTACATACAAAGACTATAAAGTAAATTTAGTCTAATCTTACAAATTTAATAGTATTAATATTAAGCACAATCTTGGAAAATGTTTATGTCTCTTTAGAAATATCTAGTGGAATTGATACCAAATCCATATGTCCTGTTATTTTCTTTTTTATACCAACATTGTTTTGTCAAAAACATATTAAAAAATAGTGACCATTCTTGCTCAATTTATACATATCTTTACTTTCTCTTGTATAGCTATTATCAATTTTAAGCCATATCTTGTTTTTTTAAAACCATCTTTTGTATAGCTTTACAGTTTAACAGGTTGTAAATACAATTTAATACTAAACAATACAATAACAACCATTATGATAGCTATTAACAACTTGTAAAATATTACTATGCAAAAAATGCCCAATAGCAACCAGAATACCTCTGCAAACACAGTAAAGGCAAACAAAAATCCAGAAAAAATGCTGAGGTTAGGCTCCAGTGTCCAAATCAAAGTAAAAAAGCAGTCTTCAGTCTTCAATAAAGGTAAAAAAGCAGACTTGAATCGAAGAATAAAATTATAAGAAGTCTTTATTGTCACACAAGCGCTTTCACATATTGCTTCCTCAGGTGTATGTACTTGTAAAATATCTTATCCTGGCAGGTTTAATCCAGTTTCTAATGCACTAATACCTGTTTTTCCCTCCCCCTGAAAGAGTATTGTTAAGAAGGAACTTCTGCTCTTAGCTTTATTTCAGACCCTTTTGCAACACATACTGCTCACACAGTGTGTAAAACTGATAAAGTACCCCTCCCCCTGTAGTACTGCAGTATTGTTTATCTGCTTTATACTGTGAGAATAGAATGTATGTCAGCCCAACACTTTGGTTATACATTTGCTTTATTAGGTTATTAAACTGTAGACCTTTGTCTGATATGATCATCTTTTCTGTTGCCTTTGCTGTCTACTTCTACTAGTAGTAGTTATTTGTACCCTCCTGTATACTTTATTTGAACTGTATGTATACTATAACCCATCTGTTGGCTATACTTGATGTAACTAAGGTTTTTTATTTTTATCAGTGACATATATGCACAATTGTGATGTTTTATTATAATTACCAAATAGTGTTGCATGTGAACATTTTAACAATTATGTTTTAATAACAATAAGTTTTTAGAAAAACTTAAGCCACTTGTCTGGCAGTCTTGTTTCTTATCTTATCTTTTCAACATTTCCTGTAACTATTCATCCAGTTTAGGAAGGTCTGAGCTCACATTTCAGTTAACCCTTTTTAGCATTTTTCCTTTAATCATATATATTTTTTTATTTATTTAAATGTTCTGACATTCATTTTACAAAGACTGTTTGACTAATATCATCCGTGATTTTATTTCTTTTTAAAATAAATTCAGAACTTTAACTGTTTGGTGTGGTGTTACTATACAATTATATAAAAAAATGTAAAAAAATAAATAGATATTAGCTTAACAAACACATTTATATATTTACATTATTTATATTTGCTGTTGTCTGCCTGTTATTCTTGTGTGTTGTATAAAAAGAAAATACATGCATGTCAGTCTTGTGACTTTAAATCATTACTCTTATTAACTATTTTTATTTAATTTTTATATACAAGAACTGTTTTGTTTACCTTTTGACTATGCTATGAGAATGTCAGTCATATGCTCTACTTTACTGTAGTACTGATAAATACATTGATTTAATTGAATGGAAGTTTTAAACATTTGAGAATGATTTGTCAGATCCTATCATCCTACCATGTAAGCTTAACCATTTTCAAAACACAAACATATTATAAAATATATCTCTTTTGTACAGATCAGCTGTAGTTTCCTACTCTTTCCCAATGTATGAA
This sequence comes from Protopterus annectens, assembly GCF_019279795.1. Lineage (NCBI taxonomy): Eukaryota > Metazoa > Chordata > Ceratodontiformes > Protopteridae > Protopterus > Protopterus annectens. The sequence goes on along the minus strand of NC_056749.1, from coordinate 442,368,665 downwards.
GGAAGTCAGTCTCTGTCAGTTCAGCTAATATATTTTCTTTATCTTGTAACTGTTGTTTAAGGGTCTCCTCATGGTCTGCCTGATATGTCTCAGGAACCTGTTCTGCTGAATCTGAAACTCCTATGTACTTTTGAAAAAATGTTTGTATAACTTGTCTAAACTTCCTGAACTCATTGTGTCTCTTTTTTAGAAGTTTACTACATTTTTTTGTAACAAAATGTACTAAGGGTTCTATCAGTAACTGATTTGACTCACATGTGGTGACAGGACACAACTGTTCAACATCTGAATATAATAGAAACACTTTAGCCTTAGTTAATTCTTTATCATGAACAGATCTGTCTTCACAGTCTATTGTTTTAGCAATATTATGCAATACTTTTTTATGGCATAATACACAAAATGCAGTTTTTGTTGAATCACACAATAAACATTTGTCATATTTCACATGGTTTTCTTTGAGATACCAGTTAAATATTGTAATACATTTGCATAATGCCTTACTATCAACCTGCCCTACTAAGGTTTTACATTTAATAATATGCTGTGTATACCAACATTGCAATTTTTTACATTTGCTTGAATTATGCATGAAAATATCCATACTGTCTAATTAAACATCCAAACTGTCTAAAAATATACAAACTGTCTAAGAAATATACAAATTATTTAACATCATCCACACTAAATATGTGACACAGAAAAAAGTCTTACCAGTTAGCAAGAAAACAGGTGATCAGGCTATTGTTGCTGATGGCTAGAAATTTTTCAGAGTCACTTGAGAAGCTGGGAAAGCACAACAGGCAGTGGACTGTTGGGCTAGTGGATATCCCCCTTTTCTTTAGTGAAATTATGGCACTGCGACTGGAACTTTTGTCTCACTCCGGATGTAGACGTCTAAAAAACTTTACTACTGCAAGCTGCATAAACTGGAATACTTCTGTTCAGAATTGACACATACGTACAAATGTTAGTTACTGCAATTTAACTGAAGTAACCCTCTGCAGGGCTTACCATCACTCCCCCTGTGTTTGAATGCAGATTATAGGTCCAAATGCAGATTTTAGGTTCAAATGCAGATTTTAGGTTCAAATGCAGATTTTAGGTTCAAATGCAGGCTAGCTTGCCATTGAAAAATATATGGTGCTAGCCACTCAGCTGCCTCGCCATTGAAAAAATATTTTGAGCTCTGCTTACTGCTTCTTACTGCTTGCTCTTGCTGTGGGATTTGCTGGCTGGATTCTGCTAAAATTCAAAGTCTAGTTATATTTGCATTCACAGTCTGTCGCATACAGAAACTTGTAGAATATACACTGATGAGAGAATATACTTTGCAGCATCAACTTTAGAGAGCAGTAACCAATAACTTTTTATAATAAACCAAACTGGACAAATGTTGCAGCTTAAAGTACTGTTCCAACTTTACTTCTCATATAGTACAGATGATATGAGAGATATAACATTTACCTCAGGACTTGTGTCCCTACCATACCTCTAACATAACTAGATTTAATACAGACTTTTTATACATATTTTAGTTAAACACACACCCTCTTGGTTTTGGAAAGATACTGCCTTGATGACGCAAATGCTAACACATCTGTTCTTGTGCAAATGCTGATAAGTAAACTGTCTTCAAGGAAACGCCTTGTGGATTAGAAAAGCACATTTTTAAACTTTCTTAGAAAAGCATGTCCTGTTGTCCAGTGAAAGCAGATTACATTCTTGTCACGTCTGTAAGAAGTCAGCTTTCTTGATGTGTGTGTAATACACTCATAAGCAAGTTCCTTATTTTTTTAAGCCACAGTCATTTAGTATGGTTGCTGATCACATATTACTAAACTCTGTTTCTGTATTTAAGCAAACTTTTTCTTTCAGCATATTTACAACATAATTAATTTCGGCCTCATATTCATAATATCTAACAGACTGACTTTTTAAGACTTATATAAACATTGCGTAGTTACACACTCTTCATATTAGGCATGTGATTGGGAAGTGGTACTTTCACATTATTTTTAGTGCTCTCTGCATATGCTGAGCTACCTGAAAATGGACTGAGGTATAATGTGGAGGTACTGGGTGTAGATGACAATAAGTAAGTTCTGCCTAGGGTTATATGACCAGGGGCAGGGGTTACTGATATGATAACAGTATACTACTTTACCTAGAGCACAAGAAGGTTTGATGGGTATTGTACAATAATGGAGGTACAGGCCTTGTGTGTCTATATGAGTTTGGCTTAATCATTGTTGATATCCATGTTATGTGAAGGATTTCCTCTTGATCATGTGTAACTAATATATGCTGCCCTCAGGAGTGGCCTTAGGTCAACTGGTGCCCTAGGCAAAAGGGCTTCATGACGCCCCCACCACACTACCTGGTGGCCCCATCCTGGTCTACCTACAGAAAATAAATACTGGAAAAGCACCCTTACTAGAATGGCACCCTAGGCGGCTGCCTAGTTGGCCTATGCCTAAGGCAGGCTATGGCTGCCCTATATGCTGTGGTCTCCTGCAAGAAAGCGGTATTATTGTCTACTGGATAGTACTCTGTATGAATCCTGTGAGTAGTACAGGTTTGAATGTTAAGGGGACAGTCAAAGATTAGCTGTATGTTTTACCATTGAGCAAAGGCACCAGACACCGGTGTCCAGAAGCAAAGCTGGTTAAGCCAACAGCCTGGGCCAGTGCTATAAATCAGTGCCCCACCCCAACAGCTCTTCAAGTTAAGAGACAGGCATTCCTCCTTCTGGCATACCAGCCAGGTGGCCAGATGATTGACAACATCCCCCCAGATATAAAAGTCACATTTTTTCTTTTAAACTGTAGCAAACTGTTTGCAACAGTTTATACCCTGCCTACCCTGACAGCTACAGTGCTCATGTTTTAGTTTAAAAAAAAAAATCTTCTTTTTAAACTATAGCAAACTGCTTCTCATAAACTTAGCAAACAGTTGCTACAATTTATACTCTACCTGCATGGAGTGCTATGGAGCTCATGGCTTAGTTTTAAAAAATATATTCTTTCTAAACTGTAGCAAACTGCCTGCTACAAATGCAGCAAACAATTGCTACAGTTTATACCCTGTCTGCATGGAGTGCTACAGCTCTAAAATGTTAGAAAAAAAAAAAAACTTTCTTTTTTTTTTCACTTCTAAACTGCGGCAAAATGCTTGCTACAATGTAGACTACATACTGAGTGCTACAGCGCTCACGTTTGACTGCAAATGTAATACTGGCATTTAACCTGGCAATCTCCACAGGGGGTTACAAATGTGTTATCTGCTTCAGGGAGTACTAAGGAAAAGGATGCTCCTAATGCTTCTGTAGCTTTAAAGAGCTTCCTCTAACTACATCTGCACCATGGATTCATACCTCTCAGTTGTCCTGATTTTCACAGAATGTCCAGATTTTTGCCTCATATTTTTGGTCTGTTCCACATAAAATTTGTGATTTTCTGGCAAATCACTGAGGATTGAAGTTACTAAATAATGACACACATTTGAGTTTTAGACTTTATATCCTTCAGGAAATAAATGCTAATACAAAACCTTTTAGTTTATCAACTTTCTAACTTTATAAGAGCAATATTTAATTAAAATCTGTCCCTATTTTTGATGCTTTGTCCCCCCATTACTTTAGCCTTTGTCCAGATTTCTTCTGCTAAGCATGTTGGAGGTGTTTATCTGCATTCAGACTGTTTGGGGGGGGGGGGGGTTACAGATATCCACATAGGAACTTTATATGAATAATACTAGGAAAAATGTAATGATCCTGTGGGGTGTCTTTGTATAGGCCTCAGTGTGTCTATATTATGTTTTCGAAAAGTGAATTAGCTGAACTGCATCTACATTGAAAATGCAGTTCAGCGAACTGTTGATGGTGAGATCACAGTACAGTGAAGATTGGAAAAGTTGTTCTTTTTTCACTGTAGTGTGATCTCGGAGTTGATATATATAATTAGCGGGGGTGTGGGGGATGCAGCCCCCCGCAAGAGCAAATTCGCTGAACTGCATTTCTGATGTAGATGCAGTAAGGTGAATTCACTTTGCGATTACATAATATAGACCTAGCCTCAGCGTACTCTTGTACTGTACATGGTAGCATCAGGTTTCAAACAACAGTTGACTATGCTGCACTGGTGGACATACTGTATGTACCTGACAGCCACAATGGATGTCATTGTCAGGGTGGTTGTCATACAGTGCCAGGAAATCCCACTGCTGGGCCTGTTGTACTTTCAGAGTTTGGGGGACAGACACAATGCATTTAATAACAGTTTTACAGAACCAAAAGTTACAGTCTGTGTGCTAGAGATCGGGGGCAGACACAATATATTTAACAACAGTTTTACAGAACCAGTAGTTAGAGTCTTTGTGTCAGAGTTCATGGGTCAGACACAATGTAGTTAACAAAAGTTTTACAGAACCAGTAGTTAACAGCCTGTGTACCAGAGTTCGGGGTACAGGCACAATGTATTTAACAATAGTTTCACAGAACCAGCAGTTACATTGAGTGTGCCAGAGTCTGGGGACAGAAAATGTATTTAAAAACAGTTTTATAGAACCAGTAGTTAGAGTCTGTGTCCCAGAATTCAGGGCTCAGACAAAGTATTTAACAACAGTTTTACAGAACCAGTAGTTAGAGTCTGCGTGCCAGAGTTCAGGGGTCAGACACAATGTAGGTAACAACAGTTTTACTGAACCAGTAGTTAGAGTCTGTGTGCCAGAGTTCAGGGGTCAGACACAATGTAGGTAACAACAGTTTTACTGAACCAGTAGTTAGAGTCTGCGTGCCAGAGTTCAGGGGTCAGACACAATGTAGGTAACAACAGTTTTACTGAACCAGTAGTTAGAGTCTGTGTGCCAGAGTTCAGGGGTCAGACACAATGTAGGTAACAACAGTTTTACTGAACCAGTAGTTAACAGTCTATGTACCAGAGTTTGGGGGAGAGACAAATCTTTTTGCCTCACCAGTAGTTGCAGTCTGTGAACTGCTGCTTCTCGTAGAAACACATCTAATGACCTGCACAAGGATTAAAGCTCCCGACTGTTAATGAGCTGGTTCCTTTGTTCAACGTTGCACATCTTAATTCCTTCCATTTTTACTTGCCTACTGTATGGTTCCGAACAAGTCACTTAACCATTTACTGCTCCTGGGTTTTACTTCCATCCTGTAGGCTTGCCAGAATAACAAATATACAAAGTAAAATAAACAAATGTTCCTGTGTTTCCACATGGCTTCCTTTGTAGGGTGATGCACACCCTGCCATGTGTCAAAGCAGCACCTATAACCATACCAACTGCCACAGCACATATGGAACTTACACAGCTGGCTTATGCTGCATAGTGTACCACAGACCATGTAAGCACTGTGTATATTCTTGCATTGCTGAACTATGGGGATACTGTATATAAGATGGCACCAACGTACATGTGTATTTCTTTGATGTTACATGTAGTCATGCCTGATGCTGACTGACACAGACAGGGAAAATTGTCCTAGGCAGAGAATTACATACTGCTGCAAGCCCTCCAATGATTATAGACAGCGAATGCTGCATAATGTGAGAGCAGACAGGACCTTTTTTGAGTGGATCTGGTGGCATCTTTTAGAGCAGATCAGTGCAGTCAGTGGCCAAAATAGAACTAATGAACTGATTAGAAGACAGTTCTCTGACATGATTGTGCTGGCACACAGCAAGACAACTTGCCTGGTACAGGAGCAGAGGGCCACAAGTGGGAGTCCACCAACAGAGTCAGCTTTAACAAACATTAAGAGGATTTTAGAATCTCTGTATGGGGCACAAGACAGCTCAGTTATCCTTGGTGGAGTACTGGACTTGGGCACAAAGCACCATGTATGTAGGTCAGCAGTGTCCCAATGAGTACTTTGTGATGTATGGGACTATCTGTAGTACCCACCTGACTCAAGACCATGCAACTAACAAACATGGTTTCTTTATTGCTACAGGCACATCAAGACTATAGCTACACCAATTCCACTGCTCAAGGTATGTTAACCTTAGGTCTTCTGTAGCACTCTGTTACAGGTTTCCCTGCACTTGGGCTTTGAGTGCTGGTGAAGACTGCATTCATTGCATTCACTGCATTCATTGAATTCACTGCACTGCTGCAAATATGTAACATCATTGAACATGTGTTTGGAATCCTTATGCATTTTCACTTTTGCTGCAGTGCCAGATTCCTCTAGCTTAGATTTAAGCATACCTGTTGTTTGATAACTGCCTGTCTCCAGTAATGATGTCAGTCAAATCCCAGTACAAACAGGGATTATGGTGGTTGTAGTAGAGACAGACTAAAGTACTGCAACAAACATATTCTCTCCCCTTTTGATAAACACAGATCCTGTGTCCATGCATCCCACCATCCTGGGATGCTGCAGCAGGACAGGATGTGGACAAAACACTGTGCTAAGAACAATGTCACAACCATCCTTGGTTGCTGCTAGCTCCATTGTGTGTGAGAAGGCTGGGAGGGGTTGGAATACTGGTGGCTGGTAACATTATGAGTACCACCCATAATGATTGAGTTTTTCCCTTTGGCTTCTACTCAGAGTGTGTGCAGGGCTGTTAGATAGGGGCAGGGAGAGACCAATGCAGCCATAGCAAAGCTAGTTGAGTTGTATGTGGTCTATATGATGAACTTCTGGAGGCCCTGACACAATTATGCAGCATAATGGAAAGCCAGTGCAAGGTATTTATATGCTGCATGTGTCCCTCTGCAGACACCCATCATACCCACTGCCCTTTTCATGGCCAGTCCATATTCAGTTCTTGTGGTGAAGCCCACTAGCACAGTACACTGTTTATGATCACATGTCATTCTATCCTCTGTGCCTTCTGTGGATTGTGCTTGTAACATTCACAGGATTAGATGCCCCATGGACAGGGACAAACACAGCTAGTGCAAAGATATCCTGCCGATACCCTAGACCTGTCCATCAGGCCCTAACACAGTGCTGAATCATATGATAGAACTGTATCCATGCAAACCCACACATGTCGATCAGCAACACCCACCTTTGCCAAATCACAGTGTCAAGATGACATCCTCCCACTCTCTGACCAGTCTCCCTGGCTGTCTACACTCACTCATCCATGGGTCACATGGTTACACAAAGAGGTATCAAGCAGCACTACACACACACACACACACACACACACACACACACACACACACACACACACACACACACACACACACCTGTCCCTGTGGCCCTTCCAACCTGTGCATCTAATGACAGCCATGCCCTGCCCTCAGTACTCTGCTAACTAGGAAGCCTGCATTTGATGCACAGAGTGCTTACTCCATGTATGACATAGTATAGTATAGCTTGGTTGTACTCTTGCACGCATTATTCTTACTGTAGTATGTTATGCTTAATCTTGTCCATAGTTTTGAACCATTCACTGTGTCTTAGCCAGGGCACAAAGTATGGTACTCAAACCCTCCTCATATAGTCATCCACAGCAGCCAGCTCTCACATCTCCTCCTCCAAAATGTTTCTTCCTTGCTGTGTGTGTTTGCATTGTTCCATGCTATGTAATAGTGCACACACTGTAAATATACTACATGTTGCAGGGATGCACTGCAGGACACTACCACAGGCAAATAGGCAGAGGGACTGAGCCTTTACCACTCAGAACCTATGTTTGACAGTAATGCCAGTCTGTCAAAGGACAGTATTGCATTATTCTCTGCCACAGTCTGTGGGTTTCTTATTGGTGTTTTTAGCCATAGTTCCAAGCATATATGGAATTGTTAATAAGATTGAATTGTTCAAAATCATTCCACAAAAAAGTCATGTATGCCAGATGTAGAAATCGTTGACATTGCTTGGTTGATCTGCTGGCACATTGCATATTATACCTTGTGCATTGCAGACCACTTTGCAGTTGGGATGGTCTGCAATGTGGCGACCATTATTATGATGCAAGTGCATTCCATCGATCCCAGTAAGTTTCTTAAATTAGCTATGTCATAAACTCCCTGCATGGCATTGCTTTTCTCCTCTGTAGTAAGATAGAACTAAAATATGCCCCTTCACATGGTGTAGCATAGCATCACCAAACTGGTGAAGTGTCCTTGAGGCAGGTGCCTGGGATACACCCACCATGCCCCCCCCCCACTAGTCTTTGGGAGGTTTCTTTAGCCAAAGTTCTGAAAGCCACGCACACCTTGGTGTCCACAAGAATGAGTATTCCACACATCCCACAACCATACATAAGATGGAGATGCATCTCAGCCAGCTCCTGCACCTCTTGCCACATGGTAGTAGTCCACTGTTTCTGAGTCATGGAGGACACAGTATGTTAGGTATGTTCAGATAACTTGGTGGTGCTGGATAGTGACTGTGTGTACCTCTGTGAATATCAACATTGAGAACAACCTCTTGCATCTACATATATCTAATAAAACAATGGCTACCCTGCACATGTTTCCCTGGTCACTCTCATATGACATAACTCCAGGATTTTACTGCAGTCAGCAAATCTGACAGTAGTGTCTCTTTGTACAAAATATAAACATTCTGAATTGTATCACCATATTGTTTGCCTTTAGATGCATTCATCTTTACCACTCATTATAATAATGTCACTAATTTCTGTGTAGCTATATAATCATTTCCATACTATGCTATTATGGCAATTAATGGCCTAGAACAGTCATGCTAAGCATGTGCCTAAATCACCCCCTTCCTGCATGTAACCACTTGCCATACAAATTCACCAGCTATGGCACAGTAAATGTAAATTTTTGAATCTCAGAGCATTTCTCATATTTCCAGGGTTCACTTCTGACCTTTAATGACTATATTGACTTTGCTTGTTTTCCCCATGGATATACGTTTCTGTTTCCTCCACAAAATTTGTGGATGATTACTACACTAAACTGATTCCCCTTTCCCTTCATCTTTCTCATATGCATTTGTGTGTATGTGTTTATATGTGTGTAAATAGATAGAGAGATAGACAGACAGACAGACAGATAGATAGATAGATAGGTAGATAGATAGACAGATAGATAGATAGATAGATAGATAGGTAGATAGATAGATAGATAGATAGATAGATAGATAGATAGATAGATAGATAGATAGACAGACAGACAGACAGATAGACAGACAGACAGACAGACAGACAGACAGACAGACAGATAGATAGATAGATAGATAGATAGATAGATAGATAGCTATGGGAACATAACTATTAGTCAGGTGCAAATATGTTAAAATGTACTTTGCCAACCACTAATGGTCAAAAGAGAAAAACATCTATAGTATCTATGTCCCTAATAGACACAGACAGCTTGTAAATGGTTCATCTCCCAGGCCCATGCTTACACTTATCAAGGGTACCAGAACTTGTCAGACATTTAAGATGCATGGCTTAAAAAGGCCCTTGTGGTCGTTAGCCTACTAAACGCCTATGAACCTATGACCCTATAATCTATAGACAAAAGATTAAAAAAAACTCCACATAACCAGTGGATTCTCCACACCCCCTGCTACTTATATATAACTCTGAAATTGTACTACAGTAGGGAAAGGACAAATTCTCCTATCCCTGTTGTGCCACAATCTAAGTGTGAGAAATGTGGCATAGTTCGACAAAATGATTTTTGATCAGCTGCACCAGCTTTTTCACCTGTGGATGAGAGGCAACTTTGATGGACAAAAAATATATATATATATGCATACATCTGATCATTTATTAAACCATTTTAGTTATTTGTGTTATAAAAGGATTAGCCAGTGCTGCCTATAATCATTCTGTTTTAGAGAAGCAGAAAAAAAAACAAAAATGATGATTAAGCTGCTGCTGATATTTCCTGGATTCAGAAACAAATGAACAAGAGAAGTTCCCTAACTCATCCTGTAATGTGACATGGATTCTTTGTTTTTTTCCAAAATGCAGCCACAAAAAAGCAATGCCACATTGCATGGGTTGGACTTTCCATGCAACCTCTGTGTAACCATTTTCCTTCTGTAATACATCAAAGGAATATGGTCAGAAGTAGTCATAGTGCAGTGTTTTGCTAAGTATGATAACAGAGTGGTCCTGCTAACAGCAAACATGTAGAATGCACAATTTAGTCAAAGCTGTCCTCCACCCTTTCAAATTAGGTACGACTCTGAAGCATGTTTAAGTAAGAAGTGGTGAGTTGAGTTTGCACCCCCTCCCCCATAAGTCTGGGATCTACCACTTCAGCAGATGGCAAACTTAATTAAATGCTTCTTCAGCGAGTTAGCCCTTTATAAAAAAGATGACATTTGCATGATAAGACCACAGTGAAAGTCCCTTCATAGATGATTCTATATCATTGCCGCTTTTGTGGCCTTCTTCCATATGTCATCTGTGGGAGATATTTTTTACTGCTTTGTCTGCCCTGCATTGCTTTGCAGAATGTACTGTATACTGACCACCAATTCTTTTTTATGGTCCTAGCTTGTAGATATGATTATCAAAGGGACTGCTAGAAGGTTTCCCAACCCAGGAGGTCTGTACCACTTGAGCCTTTTCCCTGATAGTCTTGTTGCAGTAGTAACATTTGAAATTAGATACAGAGGTTGTGCAATTGGTGTTGTTTGATCCATTAGAAGCCACTCTGGTTGATGGGTACTTTTATGTTTTATCACCATTTCTCTTCAGCTTTTCACTTTGAGAATATTTTTTTTTTATTTAGCAAAGTTGATCATAAATGAGGTGGTCCTTTTATGGGGGGTTGTTGTTTGTTTTTGTTTTTATTTTTAATTAATTTATTTAAATATTTTGTAAATACTAGAGCCATGCATTTTGGAGGGAGGGGTGGATGCATTTCTTACTTGGGGAGAGCTAAGAGAGGATCCAGAAGACGTGAGTAGCTTGGAAAATTTAGCTAGCTATGTGATGAAAGCCCTAATAATCATTCATATAGTGTGAAATTCTGCTTGTGTCCATCCCCTGTCACTAGAAACCATTTGATTAGTATTTGATGAGAGTTTTAATACATTTCTTTCATTTTTTTTAAATAATAAACTGGGAAGATGAAGTGCCTTAGTGTTACAATGGGAACCTCTTAGAGAGGAATGCTTGTCTTTCATTTGTCATTCTAATCTTTCAAAATCACACTCTGATATGCATGTCTTCAAAGTCTTGACAAGTACAGAGCTTGTTGAGGGGATATCAAAGTTTATTTATTTCATTTTCTGATCATATGCTTAATCTATGTTATAGCTGAGGGAGAGTCAGACTATACCCTGGCACTCACCGAGGACAAGGCAGAGCAGCAATCCTGGATAGGATGCCATTTTTTTCACTGGATGCATTTATAGTAACAGTACCTGTGGGCAGCTTGTAGGGATTGTCATTTCATCTGGCATGTCTTAGGAAGTGGGAGAAAATGAGGGCATGCTTCAATAAACTGTTATCTGTGATGTTCATAGCTTGTGTGTGTTTAGTTCTTTAGACTTGTATATGCTGTTTTAGAGTAGGATGACAATTGTAATTCTGAGTTTCTGCTTCTGTACACCTTTATATACACATTTTTTGCAGCAGAATAGCGGTGCTATTGGGAAGTAGTGACTCACTGACTTTAATTAAACAAGATGCATTTGCTGTTTGTGATCAGTCCAGGTGGCATAGATGTTGAATGAAATGCCATTTCTTAGCTGTAAATTGAATGTGGCAGTGCTTTGACCACTGTGGAAGGGTAAGTCCATTCATCTACTACTGCACTTAATAGGTAATTACTTTAAACAACATCGATGAGCTATTGCATTATAGTTGATTCTGTAGTTTTGCTGAATAGATCTTGGGCACAAATGCTTAGGTTTTGTTATTTGCACACATTCCTACATGACGTTATAATTAAGGAACCTTCAGCACAATGCTTTAGCATTGAAACATTACTTCAGGTGACAGGATTTTAATCATTCTCGGCATGTGTACTACTGGATGTGTACTACTGGATGTGTACTACTGGATATGTACTACTGGATGTGTACTACTGGATGTGTACTACTGGATATGTACTACTGGATGTGTACTACTGGATGTGTACTACTGGATATGTACTACTGGATGTGTACTACTGGATGTGTACTACTGGACAACAGTTGTTTCCAACTGCTTTACCTCTTACTGTGATGTAAAAAATGATTATCCTTCATTATACAGCTAGAGTTCTTCCATCTCCCTCCACAGTGGGTGAATGGGGTGGGGAGTTGTATTATTGCTTTCAATTTTTAATTTCGCAATGTTTTTAGGTTGCACGCTTGGCAGCTGTGCCAGTGTCCACTTTAGACACCTTATCACATTCGTAATTGTTTTTTCTAACTGTATTTCTGTTTTAAAGTTTCTTCTATAAATAAAAGGCACAGTTGGTGATGGCAGTAATTGCATTCTTTGTAACAAACAAAATGACATGCTGTTGCAGTGAGATAATTGTTATTAATAACACATTTGAGTATGATGTACCCGAGCCCTTCCCTCATAAATTCCATTCTAGTTCTGTTCTATGTAGGGTAATGATTAGGTTCAATACTGTACAAGGAAAAAGAGAGTGTGCAAAACTTTATTTTCATCATTTGTTCACCATGTTGCTGAATGCTGGCTTTGCCCTCTACAATGAGGGCAGCAACTCCTGACAACTGTCTAGGTTTAGGTAAATACTTTGAAAACTAGCATGGCGTAAGGCACCCCCTGACTAGTAACAGAGATGCATAGCATGTTTTTTGATGTGTCTCAGTTTTTGGAGCATTTGTAGAAGTTCTTGGTCTTTGTGATGAGACTGCATCTTTTTCCTGTCACTCAGATCAAACTGACTTAGTTCAGGTCTGCTCCTTAATTTAGTTAAATATGTACAAATATGTAATTTACCGTTTGCACAAATTTAAGTGTATTACTCTTGTCATTTTCAGTGCAGTTATTGTACCACCAGTGGACAGTGCAAGGCTGATGATAAATTCCAAGTAGCAGTTTTCTGTAACTGAAGACTTTTTCATCATCTGCATTTGGAACATGCCATCTGAACTGGCTCATATTTTACTTACAATAGTAATGTCATACCACTTTCAGAAAAAAAGTGCAAATCATTTTGTGTTTAAAATGCATTTGATTGTCATTTATGCAGTTTTTTCATTGTGATCGCAGGCTATAGTTGAGAGCATGCAAATTGAAGACCTACCCTTAAGTGACAGCCTGTCAGTGAGTATATAAGTTAATATCTGGCTCTCAGTATACTGATCTATTGCCTGTAGACTAGGTGGATCAAAGTACTAGCCCTTTATTAATCCCACTTAACTTGTGGTTTCAACTCAACTTGTTCCAATATGCTTTGCTAGTATTTTAATGAAGTCGTATTTAATTTTCATTTCTTTCATCTTGACAGCTGTAATCCTGGATGCATCCTTGAGTTAAGCTGTTTCTGGTCTCCACATAGCACTCCTTATGCCTCTGACTGTTTAGATCTGGAGTGTGATGTTGTGGCCTATGAGGTTTGCCACCAATTCAACACTGCCACTCATTGTGTTCTCTCCAAGATGGCACAGGCATTATTGGCAGAAAACAGCTGTTGTATATTCAAACCAAAAAGATCACAGAAAATTACTGGGTAGTTGGCAGAAACACAAATCAAGCTAAGTGGTCCCAGCACCATTAAGGTTTTCTTGTCACTGGCTTCCACCATGATGTAATCTACTCCATATCTTACATCTATATAGGTATTTACATTGGCAGAGGAAGAGCCAAAGAAAGTAAAGTTCTTATGATCATTTCTTCAGTCCATTCCTCTGTGGCCGAAACATCAGACGTGTTGGCTTCCTTAGAGAAAGGGGTTCAGGTGCCAGGCTTCCTTTTTTGCTTTGCTTCACCTCCAGCCACATGCTGTAACCCAGCTCAGCTGTCCTATAGTTTCATTGGTTGTTTGGCATCACTGGTTCTACAAAGAGATTCCTCATTAACTTTTGACTCTGGCATTCCATGCATGCTCTGTTTGAGAGGTAAAACTGCTACAGGCTACTCTTGTACCTCCCCTACCCAGGGATACCCTGCATCTTTCTTTTCCATTTTCTTCCCATGACTAAACTCCTTTGGGTACTGAATGGCCCCATCTAGTGTACTTTTGAAAAAAAAAAAGATTTGAGATTTGTTCTGTTTTTTTTGTTTTGTGAAAATAGGTCAGTGATCTTATTTGCTATTCTTTTTGGTACTTATTGCTTTTATGCACGTTTGTCCCTCCTGCCCACTGATCATCAACACATTATCAGCCAATTGAGTCATTTGTCCCTTCATTTGAGTGAAGCTTGTCCTGGAGGGGCCATCATTTAGGCAGCCATTAGAGGTGATTTGACCTTCTTCTGCTACACCCTATTTCTCATGCACTCTGCATGGTGTGGACTAGAAGACATGTAACAAGTTGACCTTGAAGGCTATTCATTCACTTCTGCAAGGGTGCCTTTCCTTCCAGTAGCTGCTCACCTACTCTTCAGGCATGGGAGGTAATTTTCCTGGTCTTCCACTAAATAAAATCATGCCTTCCAGTGTACCCCCCCCCCCCAAAGTACATGCAGTGCTTCCCACTTTCAATAAAATGTGAGCGGGCCATTCTCCTTCAATTCTCTGTCTCACTAGCCTGGCTCCTCCAGTGCTGGGGTTACTAATCAAGCCCCAGATGATTGGGTCATAATCAGAGAGCCTTCTGTCTGCATGATGCAGTGAGGCCTTACTGGTGTTTTGATGACTTTATTTTTGCTAGTTGTCCTCTTTGCCCTACCATTAGTGTACCGTCATCCTATCATGTGCTGACATTTTTTCTTTGATTTGTCTTTGGCATTTTCTTGGCATCATGCTTTAATCTTACGTATGTTAAGCAAACAAATCATCTATGCTAACAGTCATAGGAAATGTGTATTGCTCAAGTTCACAACGTTTGTCTGAGTCATGGCAGTTATACCAAGTTTAATGAAGCACCTCTATGAAGATGAGGGAAGTAGCTTTTTACTTTCTTGTTAAAATGGCAAGTTCAGGAAAAGTCTCAACATATCTCTGTTAATTATATGCTTGCTTCAGACATAGAGCAGGCACTTTCCATCTTGTTTTACAGCCTGTCTTTCCTCCTAATTCTCTTTTAGAATCTTGCACTATACAGGCATTTTCAGTTTGTTAAGAATTCTTTCTTTATCAAGTGGACCAAGTCTGTTAAACAGTCTGCCTTTTATAGCTAAGTGTAATGAATTGTTAAGATCAGCTATGTGCTGTCTGTTACAGGTCCAGGTATGCAAGCAGCTTGGATGGAGGATTCCACACCTGCTACTTCCTGCCCTTTAGAAATCATGACTTGTTTGGCAGAGGCTGCTTCTTCTGCATTCTGTACATACCTTTGCTTGAGAGGTCTCCTTTTCTTACCCTTTAGTCCAGAGGTATCTACCTCTTCCTTACCAAATATTAAGCAAAAATTCTTCAGTACAGAGAGGCTTTTTCCCCTTCTCTCTCCTTGGCCCTTGAGATGCATGAAGAAGAGGCTGATGCGAGTGCTGACTCCCTGACTGCTTTACCATATTGATGGGTCCTTTTGGATGACAGAATGATTCTGTGCTGTCTTTAAGTGGGTCTCACATTGCTCCCTCCAGTGCAAGTTTATCATGGCACCAGCACTGGCCGTATCTTGGGCTCCAGTGATGGACATCGGGGCCATACAGACCAGTTGTTTTACATTGAGAAGGTTTGTGGTCTGCACTGTTGTGGCAGGACCGGAAGCTTACATCCTTCTAAGTTGTGAACTGCTGATTGAGGACTCATTGTCTGTTATTCTAAAAGTGTATTAGTTCTGGTTTAAGCAACTGGGCTTCAGGCCAGTTATTTTACATGAAGAAGGTTCATGGTCTGCACTCTTGTTGGAGGAGTGGCTGGACTCTACCCTTCTGAGCTGGGAATTTCTGGTTAAAGGCTTATAGTGCCTGCATATTTGAGCTGTTTCTTACTGAATTTGGTGCACCTTGTTTGCTGTAGTATAGATTACCAGGCCTGCTGGATCTAGCTTTGTTTGTATAACTTGAGTACTAAGCCAGACCTTCTTTTTTGGAGAAGGTTCCCCTGCACCCCAGTGGCAGGAGTGTGCAGTTAGAACTTGTCTGATTGAAGACTACAGGAACAGGGCTCAGTTTTGAGATTTTTTTACTGGTTAATTGGGTAATTTGTTTAAAAGCCTTTTCTGATTGCTTGTAGTCATCTAAAGCTGTTTTAAGTGTATTTTTTACTGTTTGTAGTCGTTTAAAGCTGTTTTAAGTGTATTTTTTACTGTTTTTGCCTTATCTTTTCAAAAAAAATGTTCCTTGTTTCCCACCTTTCTAAGCTAGTATAGTCCAGTTTTCAGGCTAGTGCTGAATTCAGGGCTGTGTTACAATTTTCTTAGTTGCCCATACCTTACTTGGATAGAGGGAGGTTTCTCTGTTTACCTGTGAGAGAGGGAGCTTTGAGCAGCCATCTGTCCCTGGAGGAGTGGTTCCAGCCCAGAAGTTAGTAGTTTATAGGCCATTTTGGGCTAATTTCTATCTCTTTCATTTCCTTGCTGTAAAAACCACATTTGCGCAGTTTTGCACATCCAGGCAGTGCTAGTTAGCTAGGGCTAAACTTATCCCGGCTCCACCAAGTCTCCTCTTCAGGTTTTCCCTTGAAAGTAGTTTAACTCTCAACCTAAGCACTTAAAAAATCATCCTACAGTCTAGCACTTGCTCAGACCTAATAACAAGCATTAATATATCCCAACACTTGATTGCCCAGCAGGGCAAGGCTCATTATTCACCTCTCACCAACAAAGTGACTAAGCAGCTCACCCTACTATTCAGGCATGACCAAAGGGCAATTTCAGGTATACTCTCCAGTCCAGCTGGTGAACCTGGGCATCCTGAGGCAATGATACAACTGCCTCATGTACACAGATAACCCTCTCCTCCTTCCACAAAACATTAACATATGTGAGAGATGCAATTATATAACTAAATTGGAGGCTAAGCTCTCTCCACCCAAGACTGGAAAAGGCAGTCATGAGGAGAAGGTTAACACTTGCACGACACCTCCAGCCTCACACAGACATACTAAACCAGCACTGGCAAAAAATACACATAAATAGACGAAATCATACTCAGAGGCTCTAAATAAAAACCTGCAAAAGCATCACAGACCTACAAAGCAGACACCCAAAAAACCTGCCCCTCCCTTCACAAACCAGACAACATATAAAACACAAAATCAATGTGCCGCACACAGCCCTTAAGGTGAAATAACACACCTAACACACTAGTAATAGTCAGACACACTGACGTCCCACTCACTAGGCTGGACAAGGAGAAGGTTACTGTTAGCTGCCTGTTGGGAGCCAGAATCCACCACATAATACAAGCAGTCAGGTCACTCCAGAACAAGTACAAATATGACTCTGTCATTGTTCATGTTGGTGTGAATGACCTGAGATGTACCTCCCTGGACTACATGAAAAGAGACATGGAAGAGCTCTCTGATCATGTAGCCCAGGCAGGTATGACCCTGACCCTGAGTAGCATCCTGCCCTCACCAAGAGTGATACCACAGTATAAAGAAAAAATTATCAATTTCAACAATTGGCTAAGCTTCTAGTGTCATTCAAAGGGGATCCAGTGTCTGTCAGCCTGGGACGACATGCTCAACAGGCCTTGTTGCTTCGCAAGAGACAGTTTGCACCTGTCACCCCTAGGCTTTTGAATACTGGCCAAGGCTCTTGCTGCCCCCATAGTGCCTTTGTTAGGCAAGGCTCAAAAGTCAAACCCACCTCTGTAAACAGTACAAATAAAAAAATTAGGGTTATGCTACTTAAGGCCAGGAGTTTAAATGCACACGCTCGAAGCACTCCTCAGTATGGAGAATGTCGACATCTGTGCAATAACTGAAACCTGGTTCAAGGCTCCACAGAGCACCCCAGCACTACCGAGCTACAACTCATACCACACATTTCAGCCACAGAACATGGACCAAAACACAAAAGGAGGGGGGTGTATCCATATTCATCAAGGATACCTACACCTCCAGGTTAGTGGCACAGCATGATACCTCTGAGATCTTCCATGTGCAACTAACATCAGGCAAATCTACAATGCAAATTGTGGCCTGCTACAGATCACCCTCCATGACCCTGGACCACCACTCCACCTTTCTGGAGACACTGGAAAACATGAAGGTCCTACCGAACACCCTTATATTGGGCGATTTCAATTACCCTACTGTTAACTGGGAAAACTACTCAAGTACAAACTCCCAGGTCCAGCAAATGCCCTGGATCAGCCCTGGATCAGCTGGTAAACTCCCCTACCAGAGGTGAAAACATATTGGACCTGGTCATCACCAACATGGGCGACAGGTGTTCTACACCAGAGGTCAACCCGTCACTGGTTAGATCAGACCATAAACTAATCACTCTGGATGTCCACACCACACCACCACCTCCAACCAAGGAAACCACAGTGAAAAAACTTTATATAGCAAATTTCACCAAACTTAAGACAAAGGTGGTAAGTTTCACAGCCCTCACGCTAAAAGATAACAGGATCCAAGATGCAGGAACCTTTACAAAAGCACTCTATGAGCACCTACAAGGATGCATGGATCATGCCATCCCTAGCAAAATCAAGACTCACTCCCCTAAGAGAAGGAAACCAGTCTGGTGGACCCCTGCCATAAACAGGCTATACAATAGAAGGAGGAAACTAGTTCAGAAAAAAAGCAAATCCCAAGGAGGAAAGACATCCCTGATCAGTATCAGTAAGAAACTAAGGTCCCTCATAAAATCCTCCAAGGCTAACTTCGGAAGAAAAATAGCCAAGGATTCGAAAGATAACCACAAAGCCTTCTTTAGCTATGTCAAGAATCTAAGTGGCAACTCACCGATATGCTCTGAGCTAGTGCAAAATAATACAAAATATACTGAACCCACTGATATTGCCAACATCCTGGCAGATAGAATCAGTGCAAACTTCACCCCCTCTCACTCCCAAAAGGGCCCACAGCAATACCGGAAAAGTGTAGTGTCCCGGAAATCACAGATGCACAGGTGAAAACAGCCCTTTCAAAAGCCAAAAGCACAGCATCAGTGGGGTCAGATGGCGTCCCAGGCTGCGTCTTGCATGAACTACAGAACAAACTAACCCCCCACCTAAACACACTGTTCAACCTCAGCCTCTCCACAGGCTACATGCCCATAGAATGGCACACAGCAATGGTTATTCCACTCCACAAAGGAGGGGCCACAACTGACCCTGGTAACTATTGCCCCATATGCCTGACTAGCCTGGTCTGCAAGGCTATGGAGCGCATCATCATGGAACTCATTAACAAAGATATTGGAAACCTCCAAACACTTGACCCGACCCAGTTCGGCTTTGTTAAGGGCAGATCATGCCTACTAAACCTGGTTGACTTCTTTGAGACAGTCACCAAGGCTATAGATGAGGGAAAGGTAGTTCACACAGCCTACCTTGACCTCACCGAGGCTTTTGATACAATTCCCCACTCGGGAATTATAGAAAAACTCACCAGTCTGAACATAAACCCCTACATCACGAGATGGGTTGCCAACTGGCTTACAGACAGAACTCACATGGTAAGAATAGCGGGCTCCAGGTCCGACTCTAAATCAGTCACAAGTGGTGTCCCACAAGGGTCGGTCCTGGGACCCCTACTGTTCGGCATATACTTCTCAGAATCACAGGCAAACACAGGAGGACTATGGCTAACCAAGTTCGCCGATAACTGCAAACTGGGAGCCATAATTTGACTCTCTGGCTGACACGGACATTCTCCAAAAGGGCCTTACTGAGACAGACACCTGGTGTCAAAGTCATGGTCTCAAACTAAATGCCAAAAAATGCATAGTCATCCCATTTGGGAAAAACAAAACACCCATGAATTACCACATAGGTGGCAGCCCCCCCTAATACAGAAGAGGTAATAAGAGATCTGGGGACCCAGGTAGATAGTAATCTCTCCTTTGACAATCATATTGCCAAAGTAGTTAGGAAATCCTTCTATGTAGCCCATCTAATTACTAAAGGGTTCGCATCTAGAAATAAAGAGGTTATAGTGCCCCTCTGCTCGTCACTCATTAGACCCATCATAGAGTACAATGCCCCATTTGGGATGTACCTCATAAGACACTTCCAACAGCTGGAAAGACCACAAAAGTACCTCACCAAGAGGATTACTGGTCTCAAACATATGTCCTATGCAGCCTGACTGGAAAAACTCCAGATGTACTCAGTGGCATATCGCTTACTCAGAGGTGATCTCTGCCTGACTTACAAAGCCATGTCCAACTCAGAATTGATGGACATGCTCCACCTAAAGAAATCCAAGTCAATGCGAGCCACTTGCTCTAGTGAGCTAAACCTCACCACAGCAATAAATAGAGGAGGGATAGATTCCTGTCAGTCACAGAGACTCCCCATGCTTTGGAACAAAATTCCTAACTACATTAGGCAGAGCCCCTCACTAACACTCTTCAAGAGAAACCTTGACGAGTGGATGGGTAACAGAAAATACACCCCTGCGATCACTTCATTGGCTCTTCTTGACAGAGGCTCAGTTAATTAATCAATTGGGCGGCGAAAGCTGACACACTCTGGCTAGGCTTATAAATGCCCTCGGGCAGATAGCCTAGTACCTACCTATGAACCTATACCCTGCCTGGTTGCTTCAGCAATGGCTGAGCATCTAGCTAGTCAGATAGCTAGTTAAGAACTTTCTTACTCTTTCTTGGCTAGACTAGAGTCAGTCTTGTAGTTACAAATGCAACAGTAATCTGTGTAGACATAGGTTACTGAGGAAGGGATGTTCTTGACTCAATCGCAGATAACAAAGAACCACTACTATCAGAACACTATGTGTCCAGTTGTCCTTTTCACTTCCCTGGAATGCTCTGAGAATCCTCTGTATTACAGAGGATTAAGAAAAGTGAGAACTGGCTTTCCTAGGAGCTATCTCCTTACCCCACCCCCCAAAGAAGAGACTTCAGGCAGAGTGTATCTCTTTCTCTTACCCAGTGCCGCTTGGGTTAACCTGGACAGTGGGGCCTAGTGTCCACAGAAATTAAGCAGGGGGTTTACGTCCCTGCCAGATTGTACTTATAGACACAGAATTCTAGGCCAGATCTGACTTTCTGTTGCTGAGGAGGAATCCCATCCCTTGGTTTCAGTCTGTTTATTCCTTGATGAGGAATCCAGGTTTTTATGTAAGATGGAAAAGTGTGCTTTCATTGTATCTTATGGTGCTAAATTACCTCACACAGATGCTTAATTTTCAAGGGAAAATATCGTCAAAATAGTGTACCTCTGAGGGCTCTCTTGAGGGTTCTGCCAGAGAAGTTCATCAGGTGGGATTTCACCCACATCTTTCACACTCATCAACCTAATTATGCAGGTGGCATTTAATGGTGCAGAAGGAGCTACCAGGGCAGCAGTTTGCCAAAACTCTTTCCTGTTTGCATAGTCTTACCTTTGCTAAGAACAGAAAAGCATAATTTATGGATGTAGAGACTTGAGTTGTTTGGGCCTAAAACCAACCAATATCTGCTGGTAATGAAGGGGAGAGGATAATTTCTTTCAGTCTCCAGTTTCACCTTTCATTCTCTCCATCATTACTTTTCTACAGCCTATTTTGTTTTCTAGAAAAGGAAATAGCTTCTATTAGAAGAGCAGCATTATTAGCATTCTAAATTTGTTTTTTTCAAGAAATGTAGTTGCCACTGTAAATTCATTATCTGTCAGTATGCTATTAGTGCTACTTTTCCAGTATTCCATGAGGAGAGGTAGGGGATATAGGCCCTCCCTTTCTCTGGGAAGAAAATTCTGCTATTGAATGCTCACCACTGTCTCATTTCAGATGCCGACACCATCACCACTACGGGACTTTTCCAACTTAAATCCATTGAAAGCCTTCATTGCAGTATTGTTTACACACATTGTCCTTGTCATTATATATACCACAGCTACATAAATGTTCTTTATTACTAAGAATGGTGTAAAATCTAGACTGTATTCTGAAGTATGATTACATTTATATTGATTTATTTCCCTGAAAGTGCCACTAATTAAATAGTAATGGAATATACAACAGAAAGTTTGTTCTGCAAGGATGTGGCATTAAATGTTTCAAAAACTGCTCACTTTTCAAGTGTCATGGTGATAAGGATTTTTTCCTGTCATTTCAACAGACTGAACTCCTCACCTGATTCTGAAAGAAATATAGGAAATATTTTATGTATAGTTTATCAAAATGAATTGTATTTCAACACTATGTTGATGGCTTGTTCACCTCCTAATTGTAGCAAAAGTACCTCACAAAACACAAAAACAGGAACTATGCAATGGCCTAACCTCTGCCCTTTGAAGGTAGGTGTTGCAAAAGGGGAACTTCCTTAAACAGCACAGAACTCCCTTAAGGCAAGAAATCCCAATAGCAGAAGCTGGCTGTTTATGAAAATAAATGACGTTTTATTATGAGCATAGACAGTCTACTTTGTTTTCTATGAAACTTTTCAGTACAGAAACACATGACAGTTCTAGTTAACTGGGGAACTTCAGTTCACATGTATCAAACCAAAATGTCATTCTACAGTTCGACACTATAGCTCTGTGAAATGTGTATAATCATTTCTTTGTGGTGTGGTGTGGGACTATAAAATACAATTATCTAATCGACTGTATTATCATCACAGTTGGTTAAGAAACATAGGACTTATTTTTAAGTGAATTCCTATACCCACCTTAAGAAGCTAACAAAATAAAGAAAATTATTAATTTTCTGCTGTGGCACTTGTATCGTCAGATGGAACAAACTTACCTACCACTATGGTTTACACACTTCCATGCTTAACATTGCTACTTAAAGAAACTGCTTCTTGTGAAAAGTGAGCCTCAGATACTACATGTAAGTCCCTGTACGATTCTACCTGGTATACTAATATAGGCACAACGTTGTCAACATTTAAACATCGCCTTTCTGCATCTCATTTCCTGAGCATTTTTTCTTCAAAACTGTCCCTACTATGCCAAATGCTGTTGTTGTCAATGTATGGAACAGTTCTACTCTGTCTACCTTAAAATCCAACTTATGGAATCACCTCACTGATCAAGCATGCTGCATACGCATTGAAAATGGCTAATTCACACCATTCAACATGTCATATCCATGCTATTTAGCTCTTCCAATATTTTTTTAATTTCACTGTGGCTTCCATGAATTTAAATATTTCCAAGACCCCCTTTGTACCCATGTTATTCACTCATGTTCCAGCTGACATAACAGTTTACATTTTCTGTCTCATATGATCAACTATATTCATAGATAACACCTCTCTTTCACCTGTTGTGATAACTGCTAGGGGGTCCTTTAAGATTTGCTGTTGTCATCTGTTATACCTGGCTTGCCACTATTGTTATAGTCACACCTGATATCATATGATATGTTTTATTTGGATTATTATTACATTAACTAAATTCCTTCTTTGTGTTAGTGTCGCTAGTCTGTGTCTTTCCTGAAAAAGGTCTTTGAACAAGTCAGTCAAACTAGTTTAACAAATAAATTCAAATTAAAAAACTTGCTGCAGCACATTTTTTGTTAACTTTTCAGTCTAATTTACACTATTGTTTTAACTATGGATAGAGGTTCCCTTTTCATCATGTTTCTCTTCCTCTTCATCAGACTTTGGATTGACCCACTGAACTCCACTACCTTTACCAGTTCATCCTTCATGAGGGATGGTAGTTGGGGATCACTAGAACTCCACCTTGGGGATATACAATGGGCCCATCTTCTGACAGGGTATGAGTCCTATGACACATCTATTACCATCATTCAGGGGTCTCTGTTGAAACAAAGAGTAGGCTGTCTTCTGCCACATTAACAGCCTTATCCCCTGTTCATTCCCTGGGGGCTCATCAGCCCCCATCCCTTCTTTGCTATTAACAGTTGAGTAGTAAGGAGCAGGACAGTCTGCAGTTCACATAGTTCAGGTTACCTAAATCTCTCTCTCCTTCAGTGATATTGCATGTTGCACAATTACTGCCTCAGGATGACCAACTCTACTTCCAACCATGAATCGTCTAACGTGCAGACAGCCACACTTCAGAGCAGGCTTGCTAAGCTCAAGATACAGGTGAAACATTGCTTTCACCCTACCAGGATGGGATGGCCAGCTATAGCTGCTTGCTCATCTTCTTTATTTTGATAATCTTCCTCTATAATAAAAATGCAGTCTCATCAATAACTTTATATTATATAAAGGCAATGGCAGGATAAGTGTCTACTACAGAAATAAATACAATACCAGCAAAAACATATATATCCACTGGAGAAGTTTTTTGCTAGAACATCTGAAAAACTCTTCTGAAGAGGACAACAGCTCTTGATTTTAATGTTGTAGGAAGACACAGTTCATTACAGTTACAGCCCTATGGCAACATCTGTCAGCATTATGTTTTGCATTGCAGATGATGCAGGAATATATTACTTCTCAGGAATAAAAATAAAACAGAATAGAGGTCTAAAAAGTAGAAATGCTGTATTCATTAAGTTTTGCTGTAAAAAGTCCCAAAAGTAAGTCAGATGAAAAAGATTAAGAAAAATTAACAGAATGTTGAACTTGCATAACATTACATTGTGCACAGAGCTATATTGTTTCTATGTATTTTATTGGACGGTGTTTAGCTTATTCTTTTTGAATATATGGTCTCAAGCAGAGAATGGTAAAAGTGTCAAGTCTTAACCTTGAAGACAGCATTATAAAGCAAATGTGATGGAAGAGAAAACACGTTTTGTGCAAGATCTGAAGCATGATAAAGGTGATTATTATGAGATGTGCTGAAACCATCTTTAACACTGGAAATGTGTAGCAGAATAAGAAAATGAGTTATACATATGTCTCACTCAAAATATGCATGTTAAAATGCTACATTTGCGTCTTTCGGCTTTTCCCAGTTAGGGGTCGCCACAGTGGAACTCTGGTTCGCTAATGATTGGCAGTAGATTTTTACGTGCCGAGTTGCCGGCCCTGATGCACAACCTTCAACGAAGGTACACCCATTCACACATGTCTCCACACAGAAGACGCTCTAGCTGAGAATCGAACAGGACAATGTCTTACTGTGAGGCGACAACACTACTGCAGCAAAATGCTACATAAAACACTTTATTCTATAAAAATTTGTTGGACAAAATAACAGCTACTTATCACTTTCAAGCCTTCTTTGCCCTTAGTCAAGGCTTATAGAAGAACCCAACATAGTTATTTAAATAGCAAGGAAGTGCATTAGAAGTAATCATTATTTCATAACTGCGTGTGGTTATTTTATTGTCATGACTTTCTGCCTTAATATTTGTGTCTTGGCACATGTCCATGCAGTGTTTTTATTTATTGAAGTAATCACAATGATAATGTATGACATAAGTCAACAGTGGACAATACTGACTATCACAAGAAATCAGAAGTCGAGTATTTTTAAAGTAAGGTGACATCTTGTACCCATGCATACCCTCATCTCTAAATATCCTAACTCGAACATTATGCAACCTTGGGAGTAAAGAGGAACTTTCTTACACCCAAGGATCTGTGGTCTCACTCAGTACACAGATGTATTCTTTCCTGAGATTTAATTAAACCTGACAGATGAATCGGAAACTGATTAAATTCACTTCAACAAATCACATGTATCCATCAACTATACCTAGTACATTTTTATAGAAAAAAACAATATTAAAACTTGGCAGGCAAAAATAAATAAAACACTTTTACTAGTTATCTCTAAAATTTTACCCTCTCTTCTCTACATTTGCAATCTTTTCAGTTATTTTAATAACTTTTTTTTGTTTGACAACTGATACAAATACCTCTCATATTATATTCCTATTTATATATAATTTATTCACTTCTTCCTACAATCATGTTATGCCTCTATGTCTCTTTAACTCCCAAGTCGTGTACTAATTAGTAATAACCTATAGTCCTGTCCATAATTTAATGAGGCATATATACACTGGTAGCTCTAAACAAGTTTATAACTGAGCTCATCTGTTTTCTTTTTCATTAGTGCAGTACTATAGCTTTCTCTGCAAACCTACATTCAAGTGAAACAGGAAACAAGTCTTACCTGGCTGGTCATTTTTGTAGCACTGAACACTCGGCTACTCCTCTCCTGTGTCAGCCCTGCTCCATTTGCCTTCACTACACTCTGGCTTCCCTACTCCCCTGCCCTACCCACAATTCTCACCCATCCCCTCATCATCTACACTTACATTCCACTTATCTCTACCACACTGACATTTCCTTCTATCATGTCGGTCATATCTTCTAACTATCATGCACACCCACTATATCCTCAGCTCCACCCCTTTGCCCTGTCCTTCACCTCATTACACTCCCTCTCCTTAACTCCTTCACAAACCTAACATAACAGTTTCTTCTACATCACACAGTACCACCCCCCAATCCTCTGTATACAATGGTGTTATCTTACAGCCTTTCCTTACTCCTCCTCTTAACACACATTACATCTACTACATCAAAAAAAAATTACTAAAACAACAACAAATACTTTTTCTAACAGTTTCAGTGATATCTCCCCTAGCTTATTTCGCATTGCTCCCTTCTACTACTTCAAACCAAAAATACTTTTTACAAACCTTACTAACGACAAAGTAAAAGTCTTTACTTTCTCAACAAAAAATTCTATTACAGATAGACTTTACTTCACATACATCCACCATTGTGGTGACATCTACCCAAACCTAGGTCTTATCTGACCTCCAAACCACCTTCCCTTAACAAGACCCTAATTTGTTTTATAATAAAATTTAGAAGCATAGTTCAACAAAGTTGCTGACTTTCATGCTTGGATAAACCGGTATACTCTGATGTCTTAGACATTATCGAGACTTGGTTTAAACCTAAATATACAAGCTTCTGAATTTCTTCTACCAGGGGATAACATAATCAGATCAGATAGAATGTATAAGAAAGCAAGCAGAATAGCTTTATTTTTCCATAACTCCTGTACTTTTACCCCTTACACAAATTCCATCCTTGAATAAACCAATGCCAAAACCCTCATTACCCTCTTAAAACTAAATAATCTGAAAAGCATATGCATCATAGTCCTTTTATCCCTCCTGGACACAACAGTCCCATTCTAGAAGATATACTGTCCTCCATTCTAGAAGATATACTGTCCTGGATATCAGGTACAATTAACAATGAAACTGTCATTCTAAGTGGCATTAATATTGACTGGCATTAACCTTTTTGGGTTCACCTATAAAAACACTAACCAGATATAATTGGATGCTGGAAACCAATCCAGATAATTTTACTACAGCTTATACACTTCCAGATACATAGGTGACTACTTACCAGCTTATGCCCTTAGAACCACCATACAAATAATCAAAAACATAAACATAAAACAACCTACAATTTGCTACAACCACATTGCCAGGTTTGCCACTGGGCTGCCTTTTAGGACACATCATTGCATCAATCTAAATCAGCTTGGTTGGCTTGAACTACCTAGCCTAATCCAGTATAACTAACTGATTATGGCCTATAAAATCCTCTATAATCCGGACAATACTCCTGCACTTAAAAATATTATCACCCCCTATAACAATCCTAGACCGCTTCAATCCTCTAACAAACTACTAATTCAGACTAGCAAAATTAATAACACAGCCAGTGATTCTCTCTTTGCAAAGTCTGTAAGTAGATCCTGGAACTCTCTTCCAGCTGATATTACCTTACTTTCCACCTTAGGTCAATTTAAAACTAGACTCAAACAACATTTGTCACTTAACTGGCTATGTCAATGTATCAAGCCAGGCTAACCCAAATGTGTAAAAATCTGTTAACCAGTTTACTGTGTAATTTAATTTAATCCTGACTTGTGCTCAGGACTAACTGTAACCTGTGGAACTTGTTTAACTTGCTTACTTATGTAATCTCTGTAAATAGTCTGTTTGTAATATGTAATGCTGGTATTATGTAATGCTGTATCTGCTTACCCTTGGAGCTTTTCTCCCCGGGCCTCCGCTGAAAATGGACATGCATCCAGTTGGACTATCCCGGTCAACAAATGTAAAATAAAATAAAAATAAAAAATAAAAATACTATACAAAGCTCCACCCTTGACTGGATGCTGGTTACCAATCCAGATAATTTTACTACAGCTGATACACTTTCAGATACATAGGTGACTACCTACCAGCTTATGCCCTTAGAACCACCATACAAATAATCAAAAACATAAACATAAAACAACCTGCAATCTTGCAAAATGTAACCAGCAGTCCTTCATTAACTTGCTGAAAGCAATGAATTGGTCCATCCTAAAACTCAACTTTTAGATAAAGCATGAAATCACTTCAACACAGCATTTCTAAAAATTGTTAATTCCTTTGCCCCCCCCCCATACAAAAATAATTAAACCTAATTATGCTCCATGGCTTTCCAAGTCTTTAAACCCTTTATGAGCAATAAAGACAAATCATGGAATGAATGGCCAAAGAACAAAATAAATAAAAATGTATAACTTTTCATGCAACTTTCTAACAAGGTCAAAAACAAGTAATCTGGAAAATAAAACAATATTATACCCAATTAAAAACCAACCACAAGAACAACCCCCCCAAGAAAAAATTCTGATCTTCTATAAACCCATTACTTAATCCAGGATTTAAAAATACCCTAGTCACTGCCTGAAAACTCTTTTCATCAAATAGCTAGCAAATTCAATACTTACTTTATCACATGCATATCAAATTTAGCCATAAGCTCCCTATCCTCCTGCTTTTCTCAAAACTCCTTTAACTCTATTCCCAACACACTCCCTGATCCCAGCTCATCATATCTCTTTCCTACTGACTCTCTTCTTGTTAATCTCAATAACTCCACCTCCTTTACTCTTCATCCCATTCCTGCTACTGTTATAAAAAATATGTAAACTCAAACCTTGCTCTTACTCCACTGATAACCTCCCATCAGAATACCTAAAACTAGTTGCCAAGGCCATAGCCTATCTAGTTAGCAACCTTATCAATAGATCTATCACAGAATCCTGTGTCCTTATCTTATGGAAAAAGTCCTATATTATTCCACTGCACAAAGGAGGCAACTCTAACAAACTTTCTAACTTTTGCCCCATTACCATCTTGTCCCCCTGTGACATTGCCATCCAGCTAGATAGAATTTTGTAAATAATTCTATGGCATATGTGAATAGTAATATAATTTATATGCTTTCCTTAAAAAATGTAAGAAAATGATAAGTTTTGTACTAAGCTTCAAGACTGTAACCATAGTGCATCCTGCTTTAAAAGAGCAGAAATGTATATAAACTCTATGCCTATGTGCATGTATGTTTCATAGTAGAAACTGGAATATACAGAGTTAACTTGCAAAACTCTAAGAAAATAAGTGGATAAGTATAAAGTCAGTTTATTTCAAGCTAAGAGACAGGATGTCTAGGCTAGAGGCTTCTTTCTATTGTCTGGAAACAGAGGTAATTACAGGTTTCCAAGGTAATTGTTTTATGACTTTCAGTTCAGCCAAGCTTCTAAGAGGGAATTGTCAGCTTCTGAGTATTTTTAACAGATACATGTTAAAAATTTAAGTTCCTGCTAGCCTGGGAAACTTAGGCAGAGGTGACAAGAATGATGTAATCTGAGATGATTCAGCAGTAATGCATATTATTAACTTAAGAACTATCTTAGAGAGAAAGAGAGTACATTTTGTATCTTGTTCTGGACCAGTAAAGACCACCAACACTTTGCTTTGCTCTGTAAGTAAGTTATTTAGAACATAGATTCTCTTAGAGATAGATAGGAATATAGCAAGAGTAGTCTAGATGTTTTCTATATTTATGTGAGACTGTCCTACAATGTTGTTTTAAAATATTTTCTGTGTTTCTGAACTCTTTTGTCACTGTGCTGAGTTAATGAGTATTGTCTTCTGCTTTTATCATTTATTATTAAATATATGTAAGCCTTTTAATTGTGGTTGATTTTGTGTATAAATAATTTAAGCTCTTAGGGTACTTGCATGTATTTGGTGATACTGTTTAGGTCACTCCTAAATAGCCTTAAAAAGTTCCGGTCACACTTACCATTTGGATAATAGTAACATTGCACATTAGAATTGGACACCCTTTGGTAAGGGCCTTTATAGTTGCTGATAAGGGTGGTTGGTGGCAGGTGGTACTACCATATAGTCTGGGCAGAAGGGGGCATACCTGGAGAACCTGTGCCAGCCTCTCCAGGAGTGTCTGTGTGGTTGTAAATAATTCTAAACTCTAAGAGTGGGTGTGTGTGTGTGTCAGCTACTTGGGCAAGGACACAAAGCACTTGTTGGACAGAGAGGGTGCTGGAGGTTTTGGCTTGATCACTTGGCTGAGATCTGAACCCTATAGCTGTGCCAGTGGGGAAGTATTATTGGGGATCTGAAGAGAAAGGGATAAACCAGCTCCAGACTGACCGTGATCTCTGTATGCTCTTAAGGGAAATTGTACTTTACTGTGTGTGTACTTGTTATCTTCCCAATGTGCACATCCCTCACTGGTGCTGGGGTCAGTATTATGTGATCAAATGGTCAAATAATCGAACATGTAATGATCAACCCGTAATCGAACCACCATAATGTTGAACGGTTCAATGGGGATCGTACAGTGCAGAAATGGAAGTTTTCCATTGTCTGCACTGTAGTGCGATCTCAGAGTTGGTATATTTAAGTAGCAGGGGGTGTGGGGGCGCAGGGGGCTTGCCTCCCTGTGTACAGCATTTAAATGGTTTGGGTGGGTTTTTCTTTTTTTATTTTCCATTCGACATTGTGGCGGTTCGATTATTATGGGTCGACTATTACATGTTCGACTATTTGACCATTTAATCACGTAATATAGATCTGTGTTAGTGGTGAGGGTTAAGGCTCCTTGATTATTGGGCCAGTGCACAGGTGTCACACCCTCCTCAAAGCTCTTTGAAAAATACGACCACAAACAATTCCTAAAATTCCTCCTGTAAAATTGACTATTATCGAGGACTCAGCATGGTTTCAGACCTGTCTACAGTACAACAACACCAAACTTTTAAGTGTAATAATAGATGCCAATCTCAAGTTTGACCTACACATCCAAAGAAACATAAAAAACACCAGAAACTTGGAGTGCTATTCAGGTGCAAATACTTCCCAAATAATGCACTCAAAACAATACTTGCCATGAACTATCTATTACCCTAATTGCGGAGTGCCATTTCTTTTTAACTGACAGTTTTCTGTAAAATTAAAACTTCAGGTGCTACAACAGAATTCCTAAGTTTGCAACTAGTGCAACTTATTACTTCCATCACTGTTTAGCTTTAAAGTCACTTAACAAACTAAAATTTCCTTACCATCTCTCCTGTCTACAACTTATAACTGCCCACAACATCATCAGTAAACTTGCAACTTGCCCTGATCTTACCCCTATAGTTGACAAATACCTTCCCAAAAGACCTGTCAGATCAGAAGATAAACAATTTTTCTCATTATATACACCTACTAAATGATCTGGAGAAAGTCTTTACTCCTACTCCATGGCTAAAAGTTGGAACTCCCCTACCTCTAGGCATTAGAACAAATAATAACTTCTCAACCTTTAAACTTTCCCTAAAAAGCTTTTAATCAAATCCTAGATCTGTTCATGCTCTATTCCAAGTTAAAGTCCTTCATCCTTACCTACCTATCGAACTCTGTTTCTTTGCCCTTGATATACCTTTACATTAGTATCCAAACCCCCTTCATTTTCACTCTTGCATGTCTTCAAAACCAAATCTCACTCCTCCACACTCTCTCTCTCATTTTACAGCTAACCTAGTCTCCCCCTCACAGCCTTGTCTTTCCTCTCTATTCTTCCACTCTGCTTCTCTCTACACTCTGTTTTCACACCTATTGCGTCTCATAATCCTAGCCTACTACATCCCTCAAAGTATCCTATAACTATTTACTCACATATCTTAACTCAGCTCTTGGGTCTGTATATACGCTTCACAAATGTGGGTGTATGCACTTCTCAAATGTATATATCTTAATATTACTATAGTATATTATAATGTAATACTATGTCAGTGCTGTTATCTGCTTATAATGTGATATACTGTGTTTTTTGTTATGTTTCAAAAAATGTTATGCATTAAGAGCTTTTCTCCTCAGGCCCCTGCTAAAAGTGTGTATGTTTGACATTCAGTTAATTTTGCATTAGGCATTTTAAATACTTTTTTCATTGCTTAGCTCAAGACAAACAGCTTTTAACATGCTTAGCACTTGCATGGATGTTGAACCTAGACAATACTAACTGTCCTTTGGAAAAAAATAAAATAAAAACAATATATATATATATATATATATATATATATATATATATATACATATATATATATATATATATATATATATATATATATATATATATACACACACATATATATATATATATATATATATATATACACATACACACACACACACACACACACACACACACACACACACACACACAGTGGATATAAAAAGTTTACACACCCCTGTTAAATGCCAGGTTTTTGTGATATAAAAAATGAGACCATAATAAATCATTTCAAAACTTTTCACACCTTTAATGTGACCCATAACCTGTACAATTCAATTGAAAAACAAACAAATCTGTTTGGGGAAAAACTATAAAAAATAAAAAATGTACAATATGCTGGATGCAGAAGTGCGTACACCCTTAAGCTAATACTTTGTTGTGTGCTCACCCTTAAACTAATACTTTGTCGAAGCATCTTTTCATTTAATTAGAACATTTAGTCTTCTTGGGTACACACTTGTCATCAATTAAAGAGACGCTGATTAACCCCAAATAAAGTTCAGATCTCCTAGCAGGATTTTCCTGACATTTACATAGTTGCCTGCTACAGCAAAAACCATGGTTCGCAAAGAGTTTACAAAGCATCAAAGGGATCTATTGCTGAAAGGCATCAGTCAGGAGAAGGGTACAAAAAACTGTCCACAGCATTGGATATACCATGGAACACAAGAGGGCTGTGCACAAGAAATGCCCTCACAGTCTGACAGATTTGGAGCACTTTTGCAAGGAAGAGTGTGCAAACATTGCCAGGTCAAGATGTGGCATGCTGATAGACTCCAACCCAAGAAAACTGAATGCTGTAATTAAATCAAAAGGTGCTTCAGCAAAGTATTAGTTTAAGTGTGTGCACACACAACAAAGTATTAGTTTAAGGGTGTGCACACTTATGCAACCAGTGTATTGTACTTTTTTATTTTTTATATTTTTCCCTAACAGATTTGTTGGCTTTTCAATTGAATTGTACATGTTATAGGTCATATTAAGGGTGGGAAAAGTTTTGAAATGATTTATTGTGGTCTCATTTTTTTCTATCATAAAAAACTGGAATTTTAACAGGGATGTGTAAACTTTTTCTATCCACTATATATATATATATATATATATATATATATATATATATATATATATATATATATATATATATATATATATATATATATATATATATATATATATAGATATGGGTCCCAATCAGAAGGACAAAGCTCACAAGTGTGAATGTCAAAACACAGTCACAGGTCCCCTTTCCGGTTCACTAAGTGACCACAACCCTACTTATGCTGTCAGTCAGTGGTCCATAACAAATAAATATATCTCATATATCCTGGTTAGAAACCTTAGAAATGCTAATCTGACCTGTCTTATCAATACTCTTAAACAACAGTCTCTGAAAAAACTAATTTATAGATCAGGAAGTTAAACAATTTAACTTTTACATCTTGATAACACTTAAAAGCCATACACCTTTAAGAAGGAAGCAATACAGGTCTAATCCAGCCTCATGGCTATCCAGAAATATCAAACTGGTAATACTGAAATGGGATAAAGCATAGAAGCACTGGTATAATAGTAAAACCCAAACCAACAATCAAATATGTAGACGTTTGAGAAATCTCTGAAAGAAACTCAAAAGACAAAAACAATGTTTCATTAACCTCCAGAATAACAACCACTCCAGCCCCAAAGAATATTAGGCAGACATTAATAACTCTTAAAAGCTGGAAAAAATACCTAATCTAATCCCCTACCAAATGACTTAGAATGTGTGTGTGTGTGTATATGTGTGTGTATATATATATATATATATATATATATATATATGTGTGTGTGTGTGTGTGTGTGTGTGTGTGTGTGTGTGTGTGTGTGTGTGTATGTGTGTATATACATATATATCAAGTTTTCTTCGACATTTGTTATAATCTCAGCAGCTTTCAAGCAATCCATAGTCAAATAACTACTGAAAGCTTCCATCCCCACCAGACATAAATATTGCAGACCTATTTCCAGTCTTTGCCAACTAACAAAAAACATTTGAAAAGAACAACTTTCCAACCATATCAGCAGCTTTTTGGAAAAATTAAATGTTATGCATTAAGAGCTTTTCTCCTCAGGCCCCTGCTAAAAGTGTGTATGTTTGACATTCAGTTAATTTTGCATTAGCCATTTTAAATACTTTTTTCATTGCTTAGCTCAAGACAAACAGCTTTTAACATGCTTAGCACTTGCATGGATGTTGAACCTAGACAATACTAACTGTCCTTTGGAAAAAAAAAAAAATATATATATATATATATATATATATATATGTGTGTGGGTATATATGTGTGTGTAGGTGTGTGGGTATGTGTGTGTGTGTGAGTGTGTGTGTATATACATAGATAGATATGTGTATGTATACATATATACACATATATATGTATACATATATAGATATATATAGATATATATATATGTATATGTATATGTATACATATACATATATACATACATATAATACATATAAATACATATATATATATATATACACACATATATATACATATAAATACATATATATACACACACACACACATACACACACACAAACACACACACACACACACACACACAGTGGATATAAAGTTTACACACCCTGTTAAATGCCAGGTTTTTGTGATATAAAAAATGAGACCATAATAAATCATTTCAAAACTTTTCACACCTTTAATGTGACCCATAACCTGTACAATTCAATTGAAAAACAAACAAATCTGTTTGGGGAAAAACTATAAAAAATAAAAAATGTACAATATGCTGGTTGCAGAGTCGCACACCCTTAAGCTAATACTTTGTTGTGTGCACACCCTTAAACTAATACTTTGTTGAAGCATCTTTTCATTTAATTAGAGCATTTAGTCTTCTTGGGTACACACTTGTCATCAATTAAAGAGACCCTGATTAACCCCAAATAAAGTTCAGATCTCCTAGCAGGATTTTCCTGACATTTACATAGTTGCCTGCTACAGCAAAAACCATGGTTCGCAAAGGGTTTACAAAGCATCAAAGGGATCTATTGCTGAAAGGTATCAGTCAGGAGAAGGGTACAAAAAAATGTCCACAGCATTGGATATACAATGGAACACAAGAGGGCTGTGCACAAGAAATGCCCTCACAGTCTGACAGATTTGGAGCAGTTTTGCAAGGAAGAGTGTGCAAACATTGCCAGGTCAAGATGTGACATGCTGATAGACTCCAACCCAAGAAAACTAAATGCTGTAATTAAATCAAAAGGTGCTTCAGCAAAGTATTAGTTTAAGTGTGTGCACACACAACAAAGTATTAGTTTAAGGGTGTGCACACTTATGCAACCAGTGTATTGTACTTTTTTATTTTTTATATTTTTCCCGAACAGATTTGTTGGCTTTTCAATTGAATTGTACATGTTATAGGTCATATTAAGGGTGGGAAAAGTTTTGAAATGATTTATTGTGGTCTCATTTTTTTCTATCATAAAAAACTGGAATTTTAACAGGGGTGTGTAAACTTTTTCTATCCACTATATATATATATATATATATATATATATATATATATATATATATAGGTTCATAGGTTCATAGGTTCATACTAGGCTATCTGCCCGAGGGCATTTATAAGCCTAGCCCATAGTTTTGTGGCTTACGCCACCCCTTTAGTTTGGAGAAACTATGCCCATTATTTTACTGTGCCTCTGTCGAGCAGTGACACTGAGGTAACCCCTGGGGTGTATCTGCGGTCTCCCATCCATTGGTCAAGATTCCTCTTGAACAAGGCCAGCGAGGTGCTCTGCCTCACATAAACCGGGATTTTGTTCCATAGCATAGGGAGTCTTTGGGTGATGAATCTATCCCTCCAGCACGTTCTATTAATAACCGTGTCGAGGTTTAAGTCTCCCGCCCTTGTGGCTCTGAGGGATCTAGATTTTTTGAGATGAAGCATGTTCACCAAATCTGGGTTTGACATGGCCTTGTATGTCAGGCATAGGTCACCTCTGAGCAAGCGGTAAGCAACTGAATATAGCTGGAGTTCTTTCAGTCGGGCAGCATAAGACATTTCTGAGACCCTTTATCCTTTTGGTGAGGAACTTTTGTGGCCTCTCCAGCTGCTGCACGTGTCGGGTCAGATACATTCCGAATGGGGTATTGTACTCGATCATTGGTCTGATTAGTGATGAGTATAGGGAGACTATGACTTCCCTTGATCTAGATGTGAATCCCTTCATGATAAGGTGGGCAATGTAGAAGGTCTTCCTAACTACTTTAGCAATATGAGTGTCGAATGAAAGGCTACTGTCAACCTGGGTTCCCAGGTCCCTGATAACTTCTTCTGTGATCAGGGGATTGCCATCTATATGGTAGCTAGGGGTAACCTTATTTTTCCCGAAGGGTATGACTATGCATTTCTTGGCATTTAACTTTAGGCCATGGCTCTGGCACCAGTTATCCGTTTCTGTGAGACCCTTCTGAAGGATATCTGTGTCGAATGTGTTTTCAACTACGGCGCCCAGTTTGCAGTCATCTGCAAACTTTCTCAGCCATAACCCTCCTGTGTTTGCTTGTACTTCAGAAAAGTAGATGCCAAACAAGAGTGGGCCCAGGACTGAGCCCTGTGGGACACCACTTGTGACAGGCTTTGAGTCTGACATGGCGCCAGCAACTCTGACCCTCTGGGTTCTGTCACTCAGCCAGTTTGCAACCCATCTTGTAATGTATGGGTTTACATTTAAGTTGATGAGTTTTTCAGTGATACCCGAGTGGGGTATTGTATCGAAAGCCGCCAGGTCTAGGTAGGCTGTATGGACTGCCTTACCCTCGTCAATGGCCTTGGTGACTCTTTCGAAAAAGTCAACCAAGTTTAAAAGGCATGATCTGCCTTTGACAAAGCCAAACTGGGTTGGATCCAAAGTCTGCAAATTCCCTATGTCTTTATTTATGAGATCCATTATGATCCTCTCCATGGCTTTGCAGATAAGGCTTGTCAAGCTAATGGGACGGTAATTTCCAGGGTGGGTGGAGGCACCGCCTTTGTGGAGTGGGACCTCAGTCACTATGCACCACTCCCTGGAGTACGTATCCGAGGTGAGACTAAGATTAAACAGCTGTCCTAACTGTGGGTTTAATTCGTCGTTGAGTCGATGGAGCACACAGCAGCGGGGACACCATCAGGTCCCATGGATGCTGTGTTCTTTGCCTTGGAGAGAGCAGTTTTCACCTGGGCTAGAGATGTTTGGGGCTACAATCATTTTGGTATAGATATCTCTCCTTTAGGGGGGAAGGGGGGGAGAAGTTTGCACTGAACCTGTCAGTCAGTATGTTGGCAATGTCTGTAGGATCAGTAATCTTCACATCATTTTGAACTAATTCTGAGCATATCTGGGAGTTTCCTCCTAGGTTTCTGACATAGCTAAAGAATGCCTTATGGTTGTCTTTAGAGTCCTTAGCTATTTTTTTCTCAAAATTAGCTTTGGATGTTTTATGAGAGCTCTTAGCTTTTACTTATAGTGATCAGCTGTGTCTTACCTTTTAAGGATTTTGCTCTATCTTGTAGTAGCTTTCTCCTTTTGTTGTAGAGTTTGTTTATGGCTGGGGTCCACCAGACTGGACGCTTGCCTTTGGTACAAAGAGTCTTTGTTTTGCTTGGGATTACCTGATCCATGCAGCCCTGCAGGTGCTGGTAGAAGGCATTTGTAAGTGATACAGTGGTTTGAGTAATGTTTACACGGCTCAGGGGCCTTAAAGGGAGACCACACTAGTCTTTAGAAGTGTGAAGTCGGCCGAGAAGTTCTTTACTGTGGTCTTTTTCATTTGGTGGGGCGGGATGAGGACCTCCAGCGAGATTAGTTTGTGATCTAATCTCACCAGTGAGGGGTATACTTCCGGCATTGAACATTGTGCTCCCATGTTCGTGATGATGAGATCAAGTATGTTTTCTCCTCTTGTGGGGATGGTGACTAGTTGTTCCATGGCATTTGAGTTTATGAATTCCAGGAACTTTTGGGCTAGAGTGTTTGGGCTTGAGTAGTGTTCCCAGTCTATATTAGGGTAGTTGAAGTCACCTAGTATGATGGTGTTCGGAGATACATTTATCCCCTCCAGTGTTTTCAGGAAGGCCATATGAGGTTCCTGAGTTTGCGAGGGTGGCCTGTAACATGCTACAAATTGCAGAGCAGTCTTGCCTATGGTTAATTGCACCTGGATGGTTTCCGATGCATCGTGCATTGCCACCAATCTTGAGGTGTGGGTGTCCTTGATGAATATGGATACCCTCCTCCTTTCTTGGTATTGTCCGGGTTTTGGGGCGAACGCATGATATGAGGTAAAACCTGATAGTGCTGGGGTGCTCTCAGGAGCCTTGAACCAGGTTTCTGTCACAGCACAGACATCGATGTTCTCCATACTGAGAAGGGCCTCGAGCGTGCATCTTGAGGTTGAGACTTCTGGCATTGAGCAGCATTACCCTTAGTTTTTTTTCTTTGTTGTGTTCTGGGGGGTAGGTTTAGAATTTGAGCCTTGCCTAAAAGGCACTATGGGGGTGGCAAGAGCCTTTGCCAAAATCCGGAATCCCAGGGGTGACAAGTGCAAGCCGTCCCTTGCGAAGCAGTGTGGCTTGTCCAGCATGTCATCCCAGGCAGACAGACATTGGAACCCCTTTGAATGACACCAGAGTTTAAGCCAATTGTTAAAGCTGATCATCTTATCTCTGTATTGTGGCATCATTCTTGGTGAAGGTAGGATACTGCTCAAGGTCAGGGTCATACCTGCTTGGGCTACATAATCAGAGAGCTCCTCTATGTCCCTTTTCATGTAGTCCAAGGAGGTACGTCTCAGGTCGTTAACACCAGCGTGGACGATGATTGAGTCATACTTGTACCTGCTGTTGAGAGACCTGAGTGCATGCGTTATGTGGTGGATTCTAGCACCTGACAGGCAGCTTACTGTGACCTTCTCCTTACTCAGTCTGGTGAGCGGGACGTCAGTGTGTCTGACTATGGAGTCACCAATGACTAGTGTGTCTGGCATTGTGTTTGGCCTTAAGGGCTGTGACTGCTTGACACTCTGACTGTGTGGTCTATGTGTTGCAGGTGTTGTGTTCTGAGGTGGTAGTTGTTTGGGTGTCTGCTTTGGTGGCCTCTGCTGTTTTGGTAGATTTTTGATCAGAGCCTCCGAGTATGTCTTTGTGTGTTTATGTGTATGATTTGAGGTTGTGATGGTGTTATGTGAGACTGGGTCTATAGTGTGTGCGGTTACCTTCTCCTCCTGTCTGGTCCTGCCAGTCCTATGTTGAGAGAGCTCAGCCTCCAGTTTGGCCGTATAGTTGCATCTCTCGCATGTACTTGTGTTTTGTGGGAGGAGGAGAGGGTTGTCTGTGTACATGAGGCAATTGTAACATTGCCTCAATATTCCCAGGTTCACCAGCTGAGCAGGAGAGGACATTAGCAACTGATCCCTTGACATGCTAGAAGGAATAGACAGAAAAACTTAAAAAAAGGTTTTGGGGGATGTGGGTGACCGAGAAACGGGGTTTGCTTTATTGGGGTACTTTCTATAACAAGAGTGCTGTATCGAGGTAATAAGTACTGTAGGAGCAAGTGCTTGGCTATACAGATAGAGAATAGTCTACTTGGGAATCAAATAGAGATAATTTATAGTTGTAGGATACACGAAATAGAACAGTAGTATACTTTGAGGAAGGTAGTTTTAAGGGAAAATTTGAAGAGTGGACTTTAGGTAGCCCTAATAGTTTAAATCTGATTAACCGGGGCTGCCCTAGTCTGCTACGGTAGCAGCTCCACACAAAATCGCGCTAAATCGCGCTAACACGCGTTTAGCGTGTTTTATAGCAGGGGGCTGAAAGGAGCTAGGAATTGGCCCAAAACGACCAATGGACTACTAGTTTCTGGCTGAAACTTCACCAAATCAGACAAAAAGGTTGCTCAGTGCTTCCCACTCCCACTGCTAAGCAAAGAAACTTCCCTCCTTCCAAATAAGGCAATGGATCAGTATCAGGAACTAAAAACAAAGCCCATGGATCAGCAACTCTGAAACTGGGCTACTCTAGTTCAGTAAGGCGGGAAAATAAGAGATTTTTTTTTGTTTTTTTTTTACAGAGACAAGGAAAACAACAGACAGTAAATGCTATAAATGCTATAAATCGGCTATCGCACTTTAGTGTGTAGCCTACAGAAACAATTTGCAACAATTAGTAACTTAAAGTGCAACAAACAGTGTACAATGCAGAAATCACTTAAAGTAGCAGTAAAACAGGCGAAAATGCAGTCGCTAGCTTAATAACAGTGGGAAAGCCACAAAAATACTTATATCTGGTAGAAAGTCACTCTTTTAGCTCTCTGCTGCTTGGATCACTCTGCAGGCCACCACGCGGATCTGTGCTGAGTTGGTACAAGCTGAAAAACACGCGTTTAGCGTGTTTTATAGCAGGGGCTGAAAGGAGCTAGGAATTGGCCCAAAACGACCAATGGACTACTAGTTTCTGGCTGAAACTTCACCAAATCAGACAAAAAGGCTGCTCAGTGCTTCCCACTCCCACTGGTAAGCAAAGAATCTTCCCTCCTTCCAAATAAGGCAATGGATCAGTATCAGGAACCAAAAACAAAGCCCATGGATCAGCAACTCTGAAACTGGGCTACTCTAGTTCAGTAAGGCGGGAAAATAAGAGATTTTTTTTTTTGTTTTTTTTTTTACAGAGACAAGGAAAACAACAGACAGTAAATGCTATAAATGCTATAAATCGGCTATCGCACTTTAGTGTGTAGCCTACAGAAACAATTTGCAACAATTAGTAACTTAAAGTGCAACAAACAGTGTACAATGCAGAAATCACTTAAAGTAGCAGTAAAACAGGCGAAAATGCAGTCGCTAGCTTAATAACAGTGGGAAAGCCACAAAAATACTTATATCTGGTAGAAAGTCACTCTTTTAGCTCTCTGCTGCTTGGATCACTCTGCAGGCCACCACGAGGATCTGTGCTGAGTTGGTACAAGCTGAAAAACACGCGTCTAGCGTGTTTTATAGCAGGGGGCTGAAAGGAGCTAGGAATTGGCCCAAAACGACCAATGGACTACTAGTTTCTGGCTGAAACTTCACCAAATCAGACAAAAAGGTTGCTCAGTGCTTCCCACTCCTACTGGTAAGCAAAGAAACTTCCCTCCTTCCAAATAAGGCAATGGATCAGTATCAGGAACTAAAAACAAAGCCCATGGATCAGCAACTCTGAAACTGGACTACTCTAGTTCAGTAAGGCGGGAAAATAAGAGATTTTTTTTTGTTTTTTTGTTTTTTTTACAGAGACAAGGAAAACAACAGACAGTAAATGCTATAAATGCTATAAATCGGCTATCGCACTTTAGTGTGTAGCCTACAGAAACAATTTGCAACAATTAGTAACTTAAAG
This sequence comes from Protopterus annectens, assembly GCF_019279795.1. Lineage (NCBI taxonomy): Eukaryota > Metazoa > Chordata > Ceratodontiformes > Protopteridae > Protopterus > Protopterus annectens. The sequence continues at coordinate 442,326,785 of NC_056749.1, read as the reverse complement.
TGCAACAAACAGTGTACAATGCAGAAATCACTTAAAGTAGCAGTAAAACAGGCGAAAATGCAGTCGCTAGCTTAATAACAGTGGGAAAGCCACAAAAATACTTATATCTGGTAAAAAGTCACTCTTTTAGCTCTCTGCTGCTTGGATCACTCTGCAGGCCACCACGAGGATCTGTGCTGAGTTGGTACAAGCTGAAAAACGAATGTTTAGCGTGTTTTATAGCAGGGGGCTGAAAGGAGCTAGGAATTGGCCCAAAACGACCAATGGACTACTAGTTTCTGGCTGAAACTTCACCAAATCAGACAAAAAGGTTGCTCAGTGCTTCCCACTCCCACTGGTAAGCAAAGAAACTTCCCTCCTTCCAAATAAGGCAATGGATCAGTATCAGGAACTAAAAACAAAGCCCAGGGATCAGCAACTCTGAAACTGGGCTACTCAAGTTCAGTAAGGCGGGAAAATAAGAGATTTTTTTTGTTTTTTTTTACAGAGACAAGGAAAACAACAGACAGTAAATGCTATAAATGCTATAAATCGGCTATCACACTTTAGTGTGTAGCCTACAGAAACAATTTGCAACAATTAGTAACTTAAAGTGCAACAAACAGTGTACAATGCAGAAATCACTTAAAGTAGCAGTAAAACAGGTGAAAATGCAGTCGCTAGCTTAATAACAGTGGGAAAGCCACAAAAATACTTATATCTGGTAGAAAGTCACTCTTTTAGCTCTCTGCTGCTTGGATCACTCTGCAGGCCACCACGAGGATCTGTGCAGAGTTGGTACAAGCTGAAAAACGCGCGTTTAGCGTGTTTTATAGCAGGGGGCTGAAAGGAGCTAGGAATTGGCCCAAAACGACCAATGGACTACTAGTTTCTGGCTGAAACTTCACCAAATCAGACAAAAGGTTGCTCAGTGCTTCCCACTCCCACTGCTAAGCAAAGAAACTTCCCTCCTTCCAAATAAGGCAATGGATCAGTATCAGGAACTAAAAACAAAGCCCATGGATCAGCAACTCTGAAACTGGGCTACTCTAGTTCAGTAAGGCGGGAAAATAAGAGATTTTTTTTGTTTTTTTTTTTTTACAGAGACAAGGAAAACAACAGACAGTAAATGCTATAAATGCTATAAATCAGCTATCGCACTTTAGTGTGTAGCCTACAGAAACAATTTGCAACAATTAGTAACTTAAAGTGCAACAAACAGTGTACAATGCAGAAATCACTTAAAGTAGCAGTAAAACAGGCGAAAATGCAGTCGCTAGCTTAATAACAGTGGGAAAGCCACAAAAATACTTATATCTGGTAGAGAGTCACTCTTTTAGCTCTCTGCTGCTTGGATCACTCTGCAGGCCACCACGGATCTGTGCTGAGTTGGTACAAGCTGAAAACAGCGTTTAGCGTGTTTTATAGCAGGGGCTGAAAGGAGCTAGGAATTGGCCCAAAACGACCAATGGACTACTAGTTTCTGGCTGAAACTTCACCAAATCAGACAAAAAGGCTGCTCAGTGCTTCCCACTCCCACTGGTAAGCAAAGAATCTTCCCTCCTTCCAAATAAGGCAATGGATCAGTATCAGGAACCAAAAACAAAGCCCATGGATCAGCAACTCTGAAACTGGGCTACTCTAGTTCAGTAAGGCGGGAAAATAAGAGATTTTTTTTTTTTTGTTTTTTTTACAGAGACAAGGAAAACAACAGACAGTAAATGCTATAAATGCTATAAATCGGCTATCGCACTTTAGTGTGTAGCCTACAGAAACAATTTGCAACAATTAGTAACTTAAAGTGCAACAAACAGTGTACAATGCAGAAATCACTTAAAGTAGCAGTAAAACAGGCGAAAATGCAGTCGCTAGCTTAATAACAGTGGGAAAGCCACAAAAATACTTATATCTGGTAGAAAGTCACTCTTTTAGCTCTCTGCTGCTTGGATCACTCTGCAGGCCACCACGAGGATCTGTGCTGAGTTGGTACAAGCTGAAAAACGGGTGTTTAGCGTGTTTTATAGCAGGGGGCTGAAAGGAGCTAGGAATTGGCCCAAAACGACCAATGGACTACTAGTTTCTGGCTGAAACTTCACCAAATCAGACAAAGAGGTTGCTCAGTGCTTCCCACTCCCACTGGTAAGCAAAGAAACTTCCCTCCTTCCAAATAAGGCAATGGATCAGTATCAGGAACTAAAAACAAAGCCCAGGGATCAGCAACTCTGAAACTGGGCTACTCTAGTTCAGTAAGGCGGGAAAATAAGAGATTTTTTTTTTTTTTTACAGAGACAAGGAAAACAACAGACAGTAAATGCTATAAATGCTATAAATCGGCTATCACACTTTAGTGTGTAGCCTACAGAAACAATTTGCAACAATTAGTAACTTAAAGTGCAACAAACAGTGTACAATGCAGAAATCACTTAAAGTAGCAGTAAAACAGGCGAAAATGCAGTCGCTAGCTTAATAACAGTGGGAAAGCCACAAAAATACTTATATCTGGTAGAAAGTCACTCTTTTAGCTCTCTGCTGCTTGGATCACTTTGCAGGCCACCACGAGGATCTGTGCAGAGTTGGTACAAGCTGAAAAACGCGCGTTTAGCGTGTTTTATAGCAGGGGGCTGAAAGGAGCTAGGAATTGGCCCAAAACGACCAATGGACTACTAGTTTCTGGCTGAAACTTCACCAGATCAGACAAAAAGGTTGCTCAGTGCTTCCCACTCCCACTGGTAAGCAAAGAAACATCCCTCCTTCCAAATAAGGCAATGGATCAGTATCAGGAACTAAAAACAAAGCCCATGGATCAGCAACTCTGAAACTGGGCTACTCTAGTTCAGTAAGGCGGGAAAATAAGAGATTTTTTTGTTTTTTTTTACAGAGACAAGGAAAACAACAGACAGTAAATGCTATAAATGCTATAAATCGGCTATCGCACTTTAGTGTGTAGCCTACAGAAACAATTTGCAACAATTAGTAACTTAAAGTGCAACAAACAGTGTACAATGCAGAAATCACTTAAAGTAGCAGTAAAACAGGCGAAAATGCAGTCGCTAGCTTAATAACAGTGGGAAAGCCACAAAAATACTTATATCTGGTAAAAAGTCACTCTTTTAGCTCTCTGCTGCTTGGATCACTCTGCAGGCCACCATGAGGATCTGTGCTGAGTTGGTACAAGCTGAAAAACGCGCGTTTAGCGTGTTTTATAGCAGGGGGCTGAAAGGAGCTAGGAATTGGCCCAAAATGACCAATGGACTACTAGTTTCTGGCTGAAACTTCACCAAATCAGACAAAAAGGTTGCTCAGTGCTTCCCACTCCCACTGGTAAGCAAAGAAACTTCCCTCCTTCCAAATAAGGCAATGGATCAGTATCAGGAACTAAAAACAAAGCCCAGGGATCAGCAACTCTGAAACTGGGCTACTCTAGTTCAGTAAGGCGGGAAAAAAAGAGATTTTTTTTTTTGTTTGTTTTTTTTACAGAGACAAGGAAAACAACAGACAGTAAATGCTATAAATGCTATAAATCGGCTATCGCACTTTAGTGTGTAGCCTACAGAAACAATTTGCAACAATTAGTAACTTAAAGTGCAACAAACAGTGTACAATGCAGAAATCACTTAAAGTAGCAGTAACACAGGCGAAAATGCAGTCACTAGCTTAATAACAGTGGGAAAGCCACAAAAATACTTACATCTGGTAGAAAGTCACTCTTTTAGCTCTCTGCTGCTTGGATCACTCTGCAGGCCACCACGAGGATCTGTGCTGAGTTTGTACAACTCATATAGATATATAGATAGATATGGGTCCCAATCAGAAGGACAAAGCTCACAAGTGTGATTTTCAAAACACAGTCACAGGTCCCCTTTCCGATTCACTATTCACTAAGTGACCACAACCCTACTTATGCTGTCAGTCAGTGGTCCATAACAAATAAATATATCTCATATATCCTGGTTAGAAACCTTAGAAATGCTAATCTGACCTGTCTTATCAGTACTCTTAAACAACAGTCTCTGAAAAAACTAATTTATAGATCAGGCAGTTAAACAATTTAACTTTTACATCTTGATAACACTTAAAAGCCATACACCTTTAAGAAGGAAGCAATACAGGTTTAATCCATCCTCATGGCTATCCAGAAATATCACACTGGTAATACTGAAATGGGATAAAGCATAGAAGCACTGGTATAATAGTAAAACCCAAACCAACAATTAAATATGTAGACGTTTGAGAAATCTCTGAAAGAAACTCAAAAGACAAAAACAATGTTTCATTAACCTCCAAAATAACAACCACACCAGGCCCAAAGAATATTAGGCAGACATTAATAACTCTTAAAAGCTGGAAAAAAACACTTAATCTAATCCCCTACCAAACGACTTAGAAATTCAATTTATACTTCAATCAAACAGTCTCAGCAGTTCTGAAAAAAATTACCTGATAACATATCTCTCGACTGTCCAGATTTTCACAGAATGTCCAGATATTTGTCTCAAATGTTTGGTCTTTTCCTCATAAAATTTTGTTTTTCTGACAAATCATTGGCATGTCATTGAGGATTAAAGTCAGAAAATAATAACAGACATTTAAGGTTCAGACTTCACATGCTTCAGAAAAATCATGCTAATGCAAAACCTGTTATTCTATCAACTTTCTAAGTTTGTAAGAGCAATATTTAAACATTGTCCCTATTTTTGGTCCTTTGACCCCCATTATTTATGGCTTTGTCCAGATGTCTTACTCTAATAAGTTGAGATGTATGCCTGATAATAAAAAAAAAATCCTCAGTATACAATAGACAATACCCCAGGATTTGAACTTGAACTAGATTCATCTAAAACAATTCAGGTTACCATGTCATCTAAAACCTGAAACTTTAGCAGCTGATCAACTCCTGACAGAATATTTAAAACCCTTATCTGAAGCCATAGCCTATCCTATATCTACACCTATAAATAATTCCATTTCAAAATCTTGTGCTCCAAAACTATGGGGAAAAATTTATATTTTCCCGCTTCATAGGAAGGAAAATCAGTTTAATTATGTGATTATTGTTCCATATTTATGCCCTCATCCTTTTATAAAATTTTAGAAGGATGCATCCACTTCCATCAACTAAAATATCTCCTGGAAAATAAATTGCTCTCCCCTAAGCAACATGGTTTTCACCCTTGACATAGTACTACCACTACTACAACTGCTTAAATCTTGTTTCACAGTACAATAAATCCACTTAGAAATGACAACCTGATAATCTCATCTGGCTTCCTGGATCTGTCAAAAGCTTTTTATATGATTTACCACCCTAAACTGCTGTAGACTCTATGTGAATTAGGTCTTCTATCTCCACCCTAATTTAGTTTAAAGACTACCTCTCAGATAGAACCCAGTGTGTTCACTGGCAATCATCCCACTCATCTTTCCTACCTGTATCCACTGTAGTTCGCTACAGGTCAGTTCTGGTCCCACTTTTCTTCAATATTTTATTAACAGTCTCCATATTGCTTTTAACCAAGGCCTTGCTCAGTATGCATATGATTCCACACTACTATGTATATTTCCACCTTACATGCTATTACACACCAACAAATTCCTCTATAAAGACTTTTCTCAGTCAGTTCAATCTTCTCTTTAATCCAGACAAAAGAAAAATTTACTCTTCACACAACATATACACACACACACACACACACACACACACACACACACACACACACACACACACACACACACAGCATAAATCAAAAAAGTACCATTAACATATCATCTGTACACACTACACTTGAGGATGTCTCCCACACTAAATTACTAAGAGTGACCATAAATGACAACCTAAAGTTTGAATTCAAAAAGTCTCAAAATATAAGTAAGTAGGTCTTCTTTATAAAGCATCTCCTTATCTATCCTTCCAGTCCAGAAGGACTAGTGCACTTCTTTCTTTCAACACTGTCTTATGCCTTATCTTTTTCACAAATCAGCTTACCTCTCTCACATACTTTGAAGCAGTGTTATAATAAAACTGCAAAATTTACAACCCATTTGCCTTGAGAAATACATTATTGTTCTCATCTTACCCAGCTAAACTGGATGGAATTCCCCAACTATCTGAAATATAAAACTATCTGAAATATAATTTACTCAAACTTGCCAATAGCGTCCTTCATCAGCCATATAAATGTCAGGCTCTAGAAATAGTCATGATATGGTAATCTCTTCCCAGATATCTCAGGTCCAGGAACAAGAACCTTGTTCAAGTCCAAACAACAAATCACAAAATACAGTGAAGCCATATATTCCACATTGGTATCTAAAAGCTGTAATTCACTGCCATATGACATAAGACAAACCACATATTCAAAATACTTTAAGGCAAAACTTAGGGCCCTACTCCTGAAAATTAGACTATTTCCCTGTGATCTCATTCTTGGATAATTACTACTTTTTTAAGACAGAAAATGCAAAATATAATCCACTGCACTGTATCAAAATATTACCAGGGTTTCCATTATCCTTGTTAACTATCAAATGCAGTCCTTTGCACTAACTTTTACTTACACTGTATGTATTAGTGGCAACTAGCCATATTCTAAGGCATCTAATTGTTCATTGTCTGTCAAATTTACTAATTTTGTTTAATAATAATGTTAAACTTATGTAAAAATATACAAAAAGCTACTTTATTTCATGTTTTTATATTTATCCCTAACATTAGCCATCTGTATAATATACTATGAAAATGAGCTTGTCTATCTTATCTGTGATACTCTGCATGTCCATCTTGTTTGTTATGTCATGAAACTGTAAACTTTTTCTTCTTATAAAATTAAGTTAACTTGTAGAGCTTTTCTCCACAGGCCTCAACAAAAATGGTATTTCATGTCCCAGTTGGACTGTCACAATAATTAAATGCTAATGAATGAATAAATACATACATACATACATACATACATACATACATACATACATAAATACAAACATACATACATACATAAATACATACATACATACATACATAAATACATACATACATACAAACATACATACATACATACATAAATACATACATACATACATACATACATACATAAATACATCCATACATACATACATAAATACATACATACATACATACATACATAAATACATACCTTTAGGGCCTTGGCTGCTGGCAGTGGCAGCAGTTAGCTCGTTGTCTAAAGGTTTTGCTGTGGCGTAAGTCTTACAGGAGATGTAAAACACAAATGAAAGTACTGCTGTCTAACAAAAAGCAATTCTTCACCAATAGACCCTTCAGATCAGATGCAAATTATGAATGACAATAAAGTTATGGAGCAGAATGTACACTGAAAACACACTGAGAGATACACCTACATGCATACTCTTCTATTTGGTTTTAATAGGTACCTAAAATTTGTAACCATCAATGCACATAGCATCAATAACAAGTGGGCTACTACAGAAGCATAGCTCATAAAACAAAAAAAATCCCCTTGTTGACATTTCTGAGACCAGGACTAAAATTACTTTTGCCTGTCCCCTTACAGCTGCAATTACACCATGATAGCCAACAAATTACACAAAACAGAATATGGGGAGGTGTTATGCCTTACAGCATACTACCCCTCTATCGACATCACAGACTAAAGTTCAGCAAAACCCACTGATAATAAAGATCCTAACTGTATTTTCTTCTTCTTCTTTCAGCTTTTCCCAGTTAGGGGTTGCCACAGCAGATCACCTGTCTGCTCATGATTGGCAGTGGAGTTATACAGTGTCGAGTGGCCAGCCTGGCGCCCAACCTTCCACTGAAGGCACACACATGCACACACTCACACCTAGGGCCAATTTGGAGTATCCAATCCACCTACAGCATTTCTTTGGGATGTGGGAAGAAACCGGAGCACCCGGAAGAAACCCACGTGACCACAGGGAGGACATGCAGACTCCGCACAGAAGGCACCCCAGCTGAGGATCAAACAAGAGAACCTCTTGCTGTGAGGCAACAATGCTAACCACTGCACCACCATGGCCTCCCTCAAAGATCCTAACTGTATACTTATCAATAAAGCTTTAAGTGGACATCTTCATTTGTCCATGGATGTATTACATAAACCTGCTCCCTCTTCCCTTGCAACAGTAGAATCTAGTGGCTTTCCTAAAAACCCTATTATTCTAGGAGATTTCAACTTTAATGCTATGGGAGATCAATTATCTAAACTTAACAAAATGCTTCACTGTTGCAACTTTATGCAGATTTGGTACAGCAACATACAAGACCAAGGACTCTTGCAGTTAATCACCCCACCCTTGCTCTCATAATAGCTACAATTCAACACTGAACCTTAGATACTGAAGTCCAGCCTAATACCAATACTGATCACTGCCCAGTAATTTTTACATGCTGTTTTAAGACTAAAAAGGCTCTCCCAAAATAATTACAGGCAGACCTCTTATACAGAATAAGGTACCACAACTGAATACCTACTTCAGCAATGTTGACTGGTCTGTTGTATATACCTAATCCAATCCTACTCTATCTGTCTCATGCTTTATCATCTTCCTCATACACAAATAAGACCCCCTCTTTTCACTTACAAGAAGATGCTTAAAAGATAAAAATATCCATATAAAACAAAAAAAGCTTAAATATAGAGACATCACCTGTAAACATCGGTAACAAGACATTACTAACAGTCAGCTACATCAAATATATCCAGATCGTAGAAAGCCAACTATGATAGCCACCAATAGTGCCAAAGCATCCTCCTTGAATTAAAAGCAATTAGTAATCATAGGTAAACCGAAACAGTTTTGGAAAATGATAAAACAGTTCACCACTAATATAAGAGACACTTGTAGTGTATCCTCAAATTAACCATGTCAAGGTAACTCTAACCTTACTAATGAGTGTAAAAACTATCTGCTATCTATCATAAATGACATTACTAAATTACTCCCCCCTCAGAACGATAAACACCGAACAGTCCTTGGATTCTCTCCCACCCAGCTATATCCATTAGTGGATTATGCAGCCATTCATTACTTCTCTGCTGCCACTGTTAAAGGAAAACTTCACTTTAGAACTAGAGAATCTGTTGTTTTTTACTTTATCTCTGCTTTTTGAATTATTTTTAACACCTCAAATTCACTCTGACTGCTTCTTATAGAATTGTAGTATGTTTTCTGCAAAATGACTGTCAATGGGGCTTGATATAGCAATGTGATCTTCTTTTTCTTCGAGCCTTTCTCTTTCCCATAATCCATTTCAATTCTGCTATATATGAGTCATGAATAAGGAAGTAGTGGTGTATTCCCATGCCATTGACATATAATGGAATTAGAGTCAGTCACTATCATCTTATATACTGTTTGTAATAGGACTACTTCTTTTATTTCTTGAATAGCCCTCATCTGTGTGTGTCGCTGGGCTTCTTTTAGTATACTATGGAATTACACAGCTGCAACCAAACAATTGCTAAATTGAAGGCCTTTGTTCAAAGTAACATTTTGTAATCCAAGTTGAATTGACAGACCCTCCCTTATTCTTTGGTAAATTTTCTGATACTTTATAAGAATTACAAGAAAAAATATTTTCTGAATTTTCTCTAAATGTCACAGATATCTTTAATACTATATTTAAGTCATCTTAAAACCTAAAGTAGTATAAACAACAAGCATTTAAAGTTTAAAGCTTAGCATTTCAATACTGTGACACTGCTTATATAAAAATTTAAAAAGAGGTGACAACTGCCTTTGAACTATTGCCTGATCTAATTGCTGTCTTTTGCTATGAAAGGCAAGGCTACATTACAAGCAGCAAAAAACAACAGGAACAAGTTCCACCAGGATTTATTAAAACAAGAAAATCTCTTTCTCTGACGTCTCGGCCAAAGCCTTCAAGGAGAATGAAACACTTACATAAAACAGCAATATATATACACCAGCAGGAAAGAATAATTAAACAATTAATCAATTGAAACAACAATTCAACAGGCTAATACTCTCCAATTGAGCTCTTCATTTAGCCCAAAAGGAAACATGGTTTTGAATTTTAAAATATATACAGTTTCTTTATGCACTAGCACAGTTTTAACATCAGTATTATTAAACATAGAGACACAAACTTGTTCTAAAACAGTTCCTTTTAAACCATTAATACATTTATTATGAGCTTCTAAAAAATGTTTTGCAACTGGGCTGTCTTCTTTCCCATTTTTGATGTCTCTTAAGTGCTCCAAAAATCTTACTTTAAAAGCCCTCTTCGTTTCACCAACGTAAAACTTATTGCAGGGGCATTGTAGAGCATAAATGACACCCACAGAATTACAATTAAATACACCCCTACTATCAAATTTAACCTTATTAATAAAGTCAAAGTTGGATACAATGTGTTTACAAACTTTACATTTCCCACAGGGAAAAGTCCCAACTTTAACAGGTTCCATGTACATTCTTGGTAAGGGCATCATAATCTTAGATTTTACAAGAAAATTTTTTATATTCTTTCCCTTACGGTAGGAAAACTTCATATTTACATCAAGCCATTGTTGAACATTCCTAAGGGAACTAAAATAGAGCCAAAATTGGCTAACAATATCAAGAAAATGTTTAGTAAAACATCCGTAAGTAGTTACAAAATAGATATTTTCCCTAGTTTGGTTTATATTATCATGTTTTATCCTACTACCAGTATTCTGGAAAATAGATACTTCCTGTCTAGGTTTAACCCCTGTACACAATCTTATAAAACTTTTATTCAAAATATTCTTTCCATAACCTCGGGTAGAAAAAGATTCCACTAAGAGGCACATTTCTTTATGGAAGATGTCAGATCTATTGCATAACCTAGAAATCCGTAACATTTCACCATACGGTAAAGCCTCAATTACATGGAAGGTGCCCACTATTAGCATGTAAATACTGACAAGTCCCTTCAAATTTTTTATTGGGCGAAGTTATAATATTCTCTCCATCTGAAATGTCTAATACTACATCCAAGAAGGGAATAATATGTCCAATATTCAGGCCATCAAATTGGATATAGTATTTATTGACATTAATTTTATTGAAAAATTCAATAATTTCATCTCTGTCACTATCCACCAAGAAAATTAAATCATCAACATACCTAAAATAACAAATAACATGTTCTTGAAAAAATCTTTGTTTATAAATCACATTTGTTTCAAAAAAACCCATGAAAAGATTTGCATACATGGGGGCAAATGAAGCCCCCATTGCTGTGCCTTGTAACTGATGATATAACACATTATTAAACTCAAAAAAATTATGTGTTAAACAAAAATAAACCATTTCTATCACATATTCTGATGCAGGTGAATTTCCTAAGAAAAACCTTAAAGCTTCCAGCCCAAATTCATGTCTAATGCTTGTATATAAACTTTTTACATCAATACTGACCCATATCATGTCACGACTTATCTTAACATTTTTTATTTTGTTCAAAAAATCAAAGACATCACTTATATAAGAAGACAGTTTAGTAACATGAGGGGACAAAAAATGGTGTAAAAAGACCCCTAAGTTGTGTAAAAAATAATCTGACCCTGATACTATGGGCCTACCAGGAGGTTTGTGCAAATTCTTATGAAAACGTTTTGGACAAAGGGGGTTTAAACGGGGAAAGCGGTAATTCTTGTTCTGTTCCTTATACTAGTGTAACACTTAATACAACTGAATATGTAGTTAACTTGTCAAGTTATATTTTTAATGATACTGAAATGTGTGTGCTAAACAGGGGACTTAAATTTGTCCCTACGGTGGTTACTCGTTTGCATGACATTCAAAGGGATATGTTTTCTTTTTCCAGAAAGTTGCACTTGAAACATTTTTTCAGTAAGAATGATAGTTCTGTAGTGGAAATGGATAATGAGAGTTTAGAAAGCTCTACAGATAGTTTCTACTCATGTGCTTCTGAAAATGAAAATAATGCATATTTTATGTTTGATACGTCGAATGTTCCTTCTCACAGTACTTTCATGCCTGAAAGTCTAAACGGGGATGTATGCCAATTTGTTAATCTAGTGAATTATTTCTCTGAGTCAGCATATAAAGAATTTATGAATAACAGGTCTAATATAGTTTATAATATGTCTAGTCAGGAATGGAAGGCTTTGTTAACTTTAAGTAAAAAGCATGATATTGTTTTCAAGCCTTCTGACAAGGGTAATAAACTGGTAGTTATGAGTTTTTCTAATTATTTGGATATGTGTATGAAGCACCTTTGTGATATTCACACATATAAGGTTGTGAAACCTAAAATCTTTTTTACAGCTATTGATGAATACATGGAACTGATTAATAAGGGACTAAGATTAGGTTATTTCTGTCAGTCAGATGTTAGAAAAAAGTTTCAAGTAAAAGGCTTCAAAATGGCGTTATTTTACTGCCTGCCCAAAATTCATAAGAATTTGCACAAACCTCCTGGTAGGCCCATAGTATCAGGGTCAGATTATTTTTTACACAACTTAGGGGTCTTTTTACACCATTTTTTGTCCCCTCATGTTACTAAACTGTCTTCTTATATAAGTGATGTCTTTGATTTTTTGAACAAAATAAAAAATGTTAAGATAAGTCGTGACATGATATGGGTCAGTATTGATGTAAAAAGTTTATATACAAGCATTAGACATGAATTTGGGCTGGAAGCTTTAAGGTTTTTCTTAGGAAATTCACCTGCATCAGAATATGTGATAGAAATGGTTTATTTTTGTTTAACACATAATTTTTTTGAGTTTAATAATGTGTTATATCATCAGTTACAAGGCACAGCAATGGGGGCTTCATTTGCCCCCATGTATGCAAATCTTTTCATGGGTTTTTTTGAAACAAATGTGATTTATAAACAAAGATTTTTTCAAGAACATGTTATTTGTTATTTTAGGTATGTTGATGATTTAATTTTCTTGGTGGATAGTGACAGAGATGAAATTATTGAATTTTTCAATAAAATTAATGTCAATAAATACTATATCCAATTTGATGGCCTGAATATTGGACATATTATTCCCTTCTTGGATGTAGTATTAGACATTTCAGATGGAGAGAATATTATAACTTCGCCCAATAAAAAATTTGAAGGGACTTGTCAGTATTTACATGCTAATAGTGGGCACCCCTTCCATGTAATTGAGGCTTTACCGTATGGTGAAATGTTACGGATTTCTAGGTTATGCAATAGATCTGACATCTTCCATAAAGAAATGTGCCTCTTAGTGGAATCTTTTTCTACCCGAGGTTATGGAAAGAATATTTTGAATAAAAGTTTTATAAGATTGTGTACAGGGGTTAAACCTAGACAGGAAGTATCTATTTTCCAGAATACTGGTAGTAGGATAAAACATGATAATATAAACCAAACTAGGGAAAATATCTATTTTGTAACTACTTACGGATGTTTTACTAAACATTTTCTTGATATTGTTAGCCAATTTTGGCTCTATTTTAGTTCCCTTAGGAATGTTCAACAATGGCTTGATGTAAATATGAAGTTTTCCTACCGTAAGGGAAAGAATATAAAAAATTTTCTTGTAAAATCTAAGATTATGATGCCCTTACCAAGAATGTACATGGAACCTGTTAAAGTTGGGACTTTTCCCTGTGGGAAATGTAAAGTTTGTAAACACATTGTATCCAACTTTGACTTTATTAATAAGGTTAAATTTGATAGTAGGGGTGTATTTAATTGTAATTCTGTGGGTGTCATTTATGCTCTACAATGCCCCTGTAATAAGTTTTACGTTGGTGAAACGAAGAGGGCTTTTAAAGTAAGATTTTTGGAGCACTTAAGAGACATCAAAAATGGGAAAGAAGACAGCCCAGTTGCAAAACATTTTTTAGAAGCTCATAATAAATGTATTAATGGTTTAAAAGGAACTGTTTTAGAACAAGTTTGTGTCTCTATGTTTAATAATACTGATGTTAAAACTGTGCTAGTGCATAAAGAAACTGTATATATTTTAAAATTCAAAACCATGTTTCCTTTTGGGCTAAATGAAGAGCTCAATTGGAGAGTATTAGCCTGTTGAATTGTTGTTTCAATTGATTAATTGTTTAATTATTCTTTCCTGCTGGTGTATATATACTGCTGTTTTATGTAAGTGTTTCATTCTCCTTGAAGGCTTTGGCCGAGACGTCAGAGAAAGAGATTTTCTTGTTTTAATAAATCCTGGTGGAACTTGTTCCTGTTGTTTTTTGTTACCTGGTTTGGTTCCTGTTGTTCCAGCTTTACATTACAAGCAGCCTTTAATCAGTGTAAGTTCTCTTTCTCTCTCTGCAGTAAAGACAATGGAAAACAGTTTTACACCTCTCTGTCTTGTTTACAGCAGCTAAGCTCCTGACTACAAATTTCCGTGTGTCTCTGGTATGTCATGCATGTGTAGACAAATTCCTTTGCAACTTATGTGAGAAGTTAAGCTTAAAAATAAAAGTGGATGGACTTTCTCTTCCTTTGATACCAAAGTGATGTAATGAAAGTCTTATACAGTACAAGAAGGTTTCAGGTACATACACACACACACACACACACACACACACACACACACACACACACACACACACACACACACACACACACACACACACACACACACACACGTGTGTGTGTGTGTGTGTATATATATATATATATATATATATATATATATATATATATATATATATATATATACATATATATCAAGTTTTCTTCGACATTTGTTATAATCTCAGCAGCTTTCAAGCAATCCATAGTCAAATAACTACTGAAAGTTTCCATCCCCACTAGACATAAATATTGCAGACCTATTTCCAGTCTTTGCCAACTAACAAAAAACATTTGAAAAGAACAACTTTCCAACCATATCAGCAGCTATGGACTTATTTATGACTGACAACATAACTTCAGAAATTCCTTTAGCATCATGACAATCTTACTCTCAGCTATCTATACTATCTATAACTTCATCAGTGGTGGCCTTATTGCTGCTGAATTTTTTGTTGATATGATGAGGGCCTCCAAAACAATGAATCACAACCCAACAAACTCAAAATAAATTATTTTGGAAACAGTACCATTATATGCTTCCAAAACTACATAACAAAACCAAACTTTATAATTTATGCCAATAGTAATTTAATATTAATAACCAAAACACTATGAGTATCACTTCTTCATTTAACTTGGCTATTTTGGATTTATTAACATGACACAGCTGCAACTGCAGTTTTCCCCGAATTGTTCTCATATTCTATGTTCAGCCAATGCAGAATACTGTTAAATTTAGAAGTTATAACATAGAGTTCTATATCCAAAAATCATAGCCCTTCATTATCCCATGTTTTAATATGTTTTTTGTAAGCTGTTGGCTTATTAGGTTACCACAATCTGCTTATCATTATTCTGTTTCCTTAATCTCAGCTTTAGGGGTTATAAAAGTTGTGTGAATAAAGTATATGGTTTTTGGCAATACTAGCATTTAATCAGTAAATCTGTCAGTTGTTAGATTTAGTTCCTGCATTACTTTATTTATGTTAATTTGTATTATTGTTTCTGTAACCGATGCTAGGGTTATTCCTAAGTAATTTATTTTTTCATCAGTATCTATATTTTCTTCATAAATTTTGTGTATGTTTCTTTTGGGTTTATAATTATATATTTTGGTTTATTGCAATTAAGTTTCAGTCCAAAAATATTATTAATGTGAATAATTTTATTCTCTGCTGTTTTAAAAGACGATTCGGATCAGTACGTAGTAATAAAAATTTATCTGCATTGGTAATATCTTTGAGCTATATTGATTATCATCTTAAAACCAATTACATCTTTATTACTTCTTATATTATTAGCCAATGGTTCCATAACTAGAGTGAAAAGTACAGGTAACATTGGACATAGTTTTCATGTACTCCTTTAAATGTTCACTGCATCTGAAAGATACGGGCCTATTTTAATCTAGATTTTATTACCATTATAAATAGTTTGCAATAGTTTTATGAATGTTGGGGGAAAGATAAGTTATTTAATAACATAAATAAAAATCCCAGTTTATAATATTGAAATCTTTTTTTTTGTTTGTTTTTTTAAATAAAAAAATCCATCTCTTCATTCTTCTTTCTTACTTATTCCATTAGTGTTATTATTCTTTCTATAATGTTCAGGGCTTAAATATTGTGAATAAAGCCTACTTCATCTTCATGTTTCAAGTGTATGCTTTTACTTCTTATTCTATTAACATGTATGGAAATAAACAGCTTACAATCCATGTTTAACAATATGATTGGACAATAAGATTCACAGAGAATAGAATCCTTATCTGCTGTAATATTGGTGCTATTATGGAATATTTCTAGGATTTCAGAATATAATCTTTATCTTGAACTTTGCTGCATACATCTGCTATTAATTGTATAACTTTAGTTGAGAATAACTTATAAACTTCTAGAATTAATCCATCTAGCCCTAGAGCTTTAGTCTCTTTTAATTTTATTTAACGTTGTAAAACTTCTATTTCACTAATCTGTTTTGTTAATAGATTTTTAGCATTGTCATATAACTTTTTATCTATATTATTGTTCCAAAAATAATTGTACTTATTTCCTTGGATGTATTTCATTTCTTTCATTAATGTTTTCAAAATATTTTCTAAACTCCTTAAGTATATATTCTAGGTCTGTCTTATTTTTATTACTGTCCACACTTAATAATACTAACCAGGTTAGATGTATTTAATGTTTCTGACATTTCAGCCAATGTATGTAATCATCAGGGTTTAATATTAAATGATATAAATTTCTATTTCTCCAGTATTATCTTCTTTTTATGATCAAATGTGTATTTTATATTTATTTAGTGCTTTCACTATGTCTAAAAATACTATTTCATATTGCTGCATCTTTTTGTCAATATTTTTTACACCCATCACCTCATTATTTCATTCTTTGTATTTGATTCATATCCTATGTGTAATTTTCTCATACATATAAGATGTGAATGTATCCCAGAATGCATCACTAATAATTTCTTCTTTGTCATTAAATAAAAAAGTTCTTATTTCTTATGGGAACCATTGCTTAAATGTATTCATTTTAGTAATATATTTTGGTATTCTGTCATCAACTGACATCTTATTATTATTTATCATTAATATAAATATTACAGAATTATGATCTGATGCAGGACATGTTATTATAAAGTTACTATTCTTCTCATTTAGTTCCATAGATATAACTTCTCTGTCTGTTATAACGTCAGTACCAACTACATGACTTTAATGAGTTTTCTTGTTTTATGCACTTCAAATCTATTAATTTACCCAATTTTATCCATGTTTTAAACTTTAGCTATAGGATAGAATCTAGGAGATTTCTTTGGATTTCTTTAAGTGGGCATTTTCCATGCTTGATAGAATGTGTGATAGAACAGGCAATGCTTTTTTATAAATATGAAATGAACTTTCTTGCCAAAACTGGTTTTAATTGTGCTAAGTTTCAGATGCTGCATATGGTAAAACTTGATGTTAGTGGCAAAATTAGATTGTTGATACAGGTTAATCTATATGAATAAATGTTAAGACCAGAAGATGCTGGAGTACCAAAGGTTAATTAAACTATATTTTCAGTGCCTAAAGAATGGACCGTTAAAACATGAATTAGTTAATGGACTTGATAATGTCATTTGCACTGTTGTAGATAAGTTGTTTTCAAATGAACAAACTTTTTGTTTGAAGAAGTATTATGTATGAAAACACTCACCACTTTTTCTATATATAATTAAAGTTAAAGTAGAGTTTATTACTTAGACTGATTATGTATTTATTTACAAATTATGTACAGTAAACTCTCAGTTAACCGGAACTCAAGCAACAAGAACTTTCAAGCAACCAGAAAAAAAAATCAAAGAAATACAGTACAATTTATATGTGTTGTACTTTCTGTTTCCCCCCTGCAGAAACATACCTTACATTTTTAGAGTTTTAAAAAGGAAGATAGGAGTAAATTCCCTCTCTCCCCAACCTAAGTCAAACTAAACAAATAGTGTTTGGTACAGTATTAGTTAGGCCTATTTTTAATAGCATCTCTCAAGCAACCAGATACTACAGTTATCCAGCATCTACCAATCCCCATGGGTGCTGGTTAACTGAGAGTTTACTGTAAGTGACATTTAGCTAAGATATATGTGATTTGTTGTTGCTGTTGTTGTTGCGTCCCATTACATATAAACAATGTTATTTTTTTCTTTGTTCTTGGACTTTATGCAAGGTTTTGTAGTGTGGACATTTACTTGTAGACTCTTCAGCTCATTGTCTTGTCTATAATGACATGTACAGTGTTCACAATCCCCAAAACCTTCCTTGCAGGATGAGACATTATGCATCCAGTACTAAATATATCAAATGCCAAGGATGATGCATCATGATGAAAATCATGTAGCAACTAAATGCAGATCCTTACAAATGGAAGGCGATGAAAATGTCCACGACTAACATTGTGCATTCTTGAAAAAGTAGAGCACAAGATATTATACAATTGTTTTACTTTGCAGAAAGTAGTTTCATAGTTTCATAGTTTAGTACTAGGCTATCTGCCCTGGGGCATTTATAAGCCTAGCCATAGTGATGTGGCCTTCGCCACCCCATGTAATGGTACAAAAGTGTACAGAATAGATTTAGAATACTGTGCCTCTGTCTAGTAGTGACACAGTGAAGACCCCCTTACATAATAGAATTAGTTTACTGTGCCTCTGTCTAGTAGTGACACAGAGATGACCCCTGGGGTAAACCTACGATCTGCCATCCACTCGTCAAGATTTCTCTTGAAGAGAGTCAGTGAGGGGCTCTGCCTAACATGAACTGGGATTCTGTTCCAGAGTATGGGAAGCCTCTGAGTTATAAATCTGTCCCCCCAGCATGTCCTATTCATATTTGTGCTGAGGTTTAAATCTTTAGCTCTCGTGGTTCTGATGGATTTGGATTTTTTGAGGTGGAGCATGTCCATCCTGATTGGACATGGCCTTGTACGTCAGGCACAGATCACCTCTGAGTAGGCGGTATGCTACTGAATAGAGCTGGAGCTACTGAATAGAGCTGCACCCAGTCTGATCCAAGCAAGCAGCACTGCAGAAGGCCAGAAAATGCTAGATTGCACTCCTACATGTAACAGAGTAAGTGGAAAAGGATACATAAGCTGAAAGCTCATCAGCAATAAAAGATCTCCAAAACTTATTAAAACTCTTCCACAGAATGAGGGAGAATTGCAAAAGCGATGAGTGAAAGAAACTAATAGAAAACTGAGTTTAACATGGTGCATAAGTAGCAAGTGGCTTTATGAAGAAGTCAGGAGTAAAAGGTGGCAAGGCCCATGATTACTACCTCATATACACTTCAAAATATACAACAGTAGCAAAAGTCCTCACAAATAGTCAGGCTCTTTGGAAAGAACAGATGGAAAGATATAACCGGGGTAGAAAGAAAAAGGAAGAGCTTAATCATTGTTCCAAAGTAAAATTTAAAACTGGGTGATGTCATATGAGACAGCAATTTCTGGAAACGCTTTAATTAGTCACTGTCCTTGTACTGCTCTGTCTGCATTGTATATGGATATTTGTAGATGGTACATTGCCTCATCCATTTATACTCCATCAGCGCAAAGGTACATTTCCTCACTGCCATCCATTACTTGATTGACAAAAGTAATGATACTTTTTTCTGTTTTGGAAGTTGTGAGGTATGGCTTGAGTCAGACTTTCCTGTTCTGCCAGACACAAAGTCTAGGATTTTTGATCAGGTTCACTGAGGAGAAGAACAAGGTATTGAAAAGGTGGGATGCTCTATTTATTTATCTTTTCCTGAAGAGGATCTAATGAGCAAAGACTTTTCATTATCACAGTCATTGCAAGTTTTGGGAATCTAATAACAACAGTATTTTGTTTCTGTTAAAAATTGTATATCACTCAGTCCTGTGTCTGCTGGAGACTAAAAAATAGTACAGTATTTCCCACTGGATACAGAAAGGATAATTAGATAGCACATGTTAACTCTGAAGCACATACCTTTAAACATTCACATGATTTAAAAAAAAAAAAAAACATTTTTTTCTCTTAAGAAAAATGTTGAGAATTTTTTAAGTGAACTGGACATGATTGCTGATCATATATGACTGTTGACTTTGTAGGAGTTGCCAGATGAATACTAATTCTAATCAATGCAAATGTTCCTTGTTGCAATAATTGAAGAGTTTTAGAACTGAAGTCCACGGAAATGATCTTTTTAATGTATTTATTTATTCTTATTAGCTCTGGAAGCTATCTAACAAGTATACTTAACAATACATGGCATTGCAGAAGACTGTCTTCAGCAGAATGTGAAACCATTTAGCTATAAAATTATAAGATATCTTCCTTTACTTTGTAAGTTAAGTATTTCTTTTCCTGAACTACCACTCTGTTTTTCTCTCTCCAGTGTGTTGTTTTTTGTTGAGCCTTCAGTGTGAGAGAAGTCATTTTCAGGATAAGTTATTTTAATTCCTTGATCTATAAAATTTGCCTTGATCATGAATATTGACAGATTAAGCCTGAGAGCAATGGAAGTGATTACTCCATGAAAAAAGTCTTAATTGTGTCCTTTGTGAGTTCTGCTGCTGGAAATACACATTTGTAGTCATGAATTATCAATGGTAGTAGCAGGACTGAATTTTCCACAGCCATAGTTAAGTAATATCAAAGTTTTTATGGACTTCTTATTGTATGGTAGTACCCTAATAACATCAGAATAAAGTAAAACACAGGCAGAGGCTCATAACTCTGCTGTTAGACTTCACCAAAAAACCTGACTCCTTTATAAATTTGAAATATTTATGCTCGTTTTTAAACAAAGTTTATAGACAATTTTATTAGTGTCTGGAAAATCTATCTGCATTTCATGAGAATCACAACACAATGCAAACGACAACTAGTAACTTAAAAACAAAGGAAAACCAGTCATAATTAACAGTGATTAGGGTAATTGCTTGTATCATCATGTGACTGTTTCAAGTAATTAAACAAGTGTGGAATTTCAACAGTTGTCTGATGAAGGGGTAGATCCCTGGAAGTGCTAACCTGTGTACTGTTTGTACTGTTTTACTTAAATTAATCTCCTAGCTGTGGTACTGTCAGTGTTTCTTTACGTTTGCAGTCATGGACTAGGACATTTGCCTTTATTGCAAAATAAAATAATATTAAAAGCAACTGATTGAGTGCCTTCGTCCTAATGAACTACTACTTCATCAGAATCTGATGACTGTTTTTTCTTCATTGCATTTCATGAAAGCCATGGGGACTAAACTTGCACCTGTTTATCCTTCTCTCCTATAATGTTAAATACTGTGCCCGTCCATTACATGTGTTTGTGTCACAGAATCTGCACATTTGTGTGATTTGCTATATCATAACTTCTAATCTTTAAGCTAGGCCTGAAGCTGTTATATGCAAGCTAAACACAGCCTTCTGCATAATTAGTTTCCCCTGTGTCACAGACAGTGTCTTTGTAAATCATTTTTATTAAGACATTTTCAGTTACCAAAATGCAGAAATGTTTGAAGCAGCAGACCTCCTATCAAATGAAAGACAGACTATCCTTCAGAGAGCAGGGTCTCTGTCCTTCTACAACAGAATGAGGAGTCAGCCTTTTTTAAATCTTTCCTGGGTCACACACTTTAATTAACGGTACCAGGAATTGTGTTCTTTTTACATTATTAGATATATAACCTTTTAATAGCTGAGAGCTTTAACATTTTTCTGTTTTACTGTTGCATAGATACATAACAATCCCACAGGGTCAGCATTAGGTTAACCGTGTGAGTTATGCAGTTTGCTTTCTTTCATCTAATTTCTCCTTCTGTACGGGGCCTGCAGTGCAGTTTACTTTTTGTCTACCACCTGCTTTTCATCTGAGCCAACTGTTACTGCCACAGTGTGTGAGATTATTAGAGCTGGACTGGCCATTTCCATTCACAGTCTCACACCAGTGTCAGTCATTATTTATTTATTATTATTATATTTTTAATTTGTGTAGTTCTTTTCAGTAGAGTATAGTCTTATCATCCCCCCTCCATGGGTTCTAGTTATCTTGCACTGTCCAGCTTACATGTACTTAGAGCAGTAACAAGGGTTGGGTGAGGGCACGGCTACCCTGGGTGCAAGCAGGTTGGGAGCATAATTACCACCAATTATTTCCTTCCTTGTAGTACTGTAGTGGTAAAGTATATAAGTATCCGCACTCAGGATTACAGCCAATTAAATGACATTCAGAGTTTCCTTCAAACTGTGGCAAGGAACTCTTTGCTCCAATTCGTAAAACATACTTAATGGCATGTCTTGCTGCAGTTTGTAAGACATGCTGAACAGTATGTTTGTTTTCTGTTTTCTCCCTATTATTTGTAGCTTGGGCAGAACCATGTTTGTGCTGAGCTCAGCTTGAGTTGAGCTGTGATGGGAGGGGCCAGACAGAGACATTGCCCAGAGTGTGAACAAGTTAGCTACTGCTCTATTTATACAATTTAACAAATGCAGGTGAGTTGGAGAGCCGATAGACAGAGTACATTTCTATGTGTGTGAACACTTTGACAGAAAAAATATATAAAAGTAATAGAAAGCAATAACATACTCCTTTTTCATACATTTGGAAGTTGAAAGTCAATGCTTTGAAATGGTCACTGAGGGAAATGTTTGCAATGTCCTGACTGAGAAGAAACTAATAAATTGTTAAATGTCCCCAGTTTCAGGAGGGATGCTAGCTAAGATCTATTACAGGCTTCTTGATAGTTAGTGTACCCTAAAGATTTTGTGAAGCTGGATTGTCTGAGGATTACTGCTGCTTCATAGTGTACATTAACTGTTATAAGTTAACTAATGATTAATGAGCTGACAATTTCTTACAAACTTAGAAGCATATGATGATTTTATTACATGCCTAATGACTTTGTGATTGCTTGAACTGGTCTTGATAAAAAAAATTGCAGTACATTGTATTTTATAAGAGAGCTAAATAGCTGTTGGCTTGACTGTGGGATTTGAATGTTCCTCCCTTTTTCGTTCTTGCAGTGTTCACCTTTAGTGTAAACTCTTCCCCCTGCATGGGGCAATCTGTTCTGAAACAGTGGGTGATAGAAGGATAAGAAATAACTCAGCAGTATGGATCATCTAATAATTTAACTGCAAGTAGTAAATGTTTTTACTTTCTTGTTCCTTAACAAAGTTGACATCTAATAGAGGTCCTTATTGGTATTAATGAAAGGTCAAGTTAGTTTGCAAACATTAAAAAACTGAGTCAAGTCTGAAGATAGCAGTGATCTGCTAAATGGCAGATTTTGTTAGTAAATTTCCACTTCCCAACACACACACACACACACACACACACACACACACACACACACACACACACACACACACACACACACACACCAGTGTTAGACACATTTGTTTTATTTTTTGCAATATTTTAGATATCTTATTAAATGGAGAAATTAAAGTTTTCAGAAGGCCTCAAACTGACAAATAGTTCCTTTGAGACCAAGTACAATGGGGAAAGAAAAGGAAGATATGTACCACATAAGTGGGCAAACCCATGTACCACGATCGCAGAAACAGAGGTCTGGATATTGCTAGGAGTAATCTAGGATGAGTATCGGCACAGTTCCTTAAAGGCAAGAAGAAATCACAACAATCTTGTTGAAATGTCAGTCAAGCAAATTATTCTCACACAGACTGCAAGTGAACTTCATCCTTTTTTCAGTGACCTCCTTGAGAAAGTATGCCAAAATCCCCAATATTTTTTTTTAATGTTTAAGGTGTACATTTTGTGCTCAGTGCAATGGGGTGTTGGCTAAACTGAGTTACACGTGGCACGCAGATATTCCCTAAAAGCATTAGGAGAATATGCCACATGGTGGATGTCCTGTGGGTTAAGAGCAAAGTAAGATCTAGGCTTGCACTTACTATCCATCAGCCAGCCAACCTTGGAACTGCTTCAAGTACATTTTATGCTCTAGTCAAGTGATTCTGAAATCACAGAATGGAGAGTAAGTCATTTTTTGTCACTCCACTATGTGAATTACTTTGGGTGCTAAAAGACTACCATCATTTTGTGGTTTATGAGGGCTCATTTTTTTTAGCTTTAAAAATAGTTCTTTTCATGAGGAGTTGGAACTGAGAATTTCATTGTTCCATTATTTATTTGTTTATTTTGTTTGTTAACCTGGAAAGTGAACAGGACAATCACTGAACAGTTTAAACCACAACCCCAACATAAATACATTGCAAGGGTATAGTTAAGAGTAATCAGTTAATCAGCATGTCTCTGGAAATAGGAGGAACCCATACTATTTAGAGAAAACCAATGCAGACAACGTGAACACTCTAGACAGACAGTAAGGGAGATGAGGATCAAACCCTAGACTCTGTGGAGATCTTATCCACAGAGCTGCCATGCATGAGAAAATTAAGGATTACAGGGAAACACAAACTGACCATTTCAGATTTGCACTTATTATCAGGCATTGGCACAGTTTTATGCTGAACAGCCAGCTATTTCTTGAAGATTTCCGATGTTAGGTTTGTGCTGCTGTCTTTGCTGATGAAAAATAGTTAGAAAAATTAAAACTTCAAGCTGCACAACTGGTGGATGTGAGAAAGGTAGGCAGGATTCCTTTCGGCTGTTGTAGGCAATGCAGTATTTGATAGCAAAGTTTTTTATTTGCTTTGCAGTCACAGGGCATACTTAGGGAAGAAAGTTCATTCATAGTTTGCTCCATTGAGAATCTCACTTTCTGGTCAAGACCAGTTTCCAGATTGACTTATCATAATTGGTCAATAGCTCATTTAAGCACAGACCACTTCAACAGTAGTAAATGAGACATATATAAGTTAAACACTATTTGTATTGTGTGTGTAGATTTCATATGTGATGTATCCTAACAGTAGCTATAGATATAAGGGTGAGATAAACAATTACATTTAAGCAACACATAACAGTTTATGTTCCTGACATCTAATATGAAGTAATGTTAAGTCAAGAAGGACAATGATACCACAGAAACAGTCCAGACTAGGTTGCATAATTACTATGTCCTCCCTAATAGCTCACATGAAGGTGCACTCTGAATTCTACACAGGTACAGTTAATGACACTGCAGGGACTCAACAATGAAACCATTTGATGAAAAATCACTGAAATCATAATAAATCCTTCAGAGTATTCAAAACTGAATTCATACTACAACAATAAGAGGCAAATGAGTGTCTGATTTTTCAGTGGAGTAGTAAGAATCCTGTACTGTATAGTTCCTATGCAAATGTGCTGTATAGAATCTATACAAACTCTTATGGATTTTGTACTGAAGGATCCTTGCAGAACAAAGGTACTAGTGAAATGGAAACATCACTCTAACAGATATAATCTCAGAACTCTCATGGACTGAATTACCTCTTCAGTGAAATGTTATTTAGGCTCATATCCTCCATCACAAACATTTAATTGTTCATTAAGCTTTTTATTGGTGATGCCCCTAACATATGTGTATTTGTGTGCTCCGGTGCGTATGTGGAGGAGGGAGTACATGTGCATGTATAAACTTACATAGTGTTGCGCAGACATCCATGTAGATGCATGCATGCATGTGTTTACATTATATTTCTGTAGACAGACTGATAGACAAACTAATAGAC
>NC_056749.1:442248607-442296107 GCF_019279795.1 Protopterus annectens | reverse complement strand
TTTTGGCATTGAGCTTAAGGCCTTGGTTCTGATACCAGTCATTGGTCTCATTGAGGCCTTTCTGTAGGATGTCAGCATCACTTGGGGAGTTAATAATAGCTCCCAACTTGCAATCATCTGCAAACTTTGTCAGCCAGAGTCCCTTTGTCTTAGCCTGGACTTCAGAGAAGTAGATAACAAACAGGAGAGGACCCAGGACCAAACCCTGTGGGACTCCACTCATGACTGGTCAGCAGTCTGACTTGGAGTCAGCTACTTTCACACTGTGGGTTCTGTCTGTGAGCCAGTTTGCAACCCTCCTAGTGATATAGGATTTGATGCCTAGCTTAGTAAGTTTTTCTATGATTCCTGAGTAGGAAATGGTATCAAAGGGCTTGGTCAGATCAAGGTAGGTTGTATGAACCACCTTACCTTCATCCACAACTCTGGTGACTGACTCAAAGAAGTCCACCAAGTTGAGCAGGCATGACCTACCCTTAACAAAACCAAACTGTGTAGGTTCCAGAGTTTGGAGATTCCCTATATCCTTGTTTATTAGGTCCATGATGATGTGTTCCATAGCTTTACATATTAGACTCATCAGGCTAATGGGGCGATAGTTCCCGGGGTCTGTAGTCACTCCTTTTTTGTGGAGAGGGATGACTGTAGCAGTACGCCATTCGCTGCTGCATATGATTCTGTTGTGACTGAAATTCTTATTAATATTGCTTAACAACTGAAGATGGTTACCAGCTGTGATCATATGTTGCTAGCAAATTTGATAAATAAATGTAAAACCTCAGTGGAGTTCCTGAAATGCCATTTAAATTAACCTTTATCGTTTATGTTTTATATATATATATATATATATATATATATATATATATATATATATATATATATACACACACATTTAGTTGCCCCGAAAACACCACTGAGTCACAGTAAAGTAAAAACTGCAGTACAAGCATGCTTGTTGTTGTGTCTTTCGGCTTTTCCCAGTTAGGGGTCGCCACAGTGGAACTCCGGTCCACTAATGATTGGCAGTCGATTTTTACATGCTGAGTTGCCAGCCCTAACGCACAACCTTCAACGAAGGTACACATATTCACGCATGTCTCCACACAGAAGACGCTCTAGCTGAGATTCGAACCGGTCAGCATCTTACTGGAAGGCGACAACGCTACCGCAGCTCCACCACTGCGGATTCCAGTACAAGCATGCTCAAAATGGTAAAAGATTTCCTTATTAGGAAAATTTCCCTCCTGTTCACCTGGCTAATGCACAACTCACTGGCAGGAGTGAGGACAACCATTGGAAGATGAGGGAGCTGTGGACTGGCAGAATGGTTAAGATACTTATCTTACAGACACAAGGTACAGGATTTGATTTTCACCTTTATCAAGAATGGCTAGGCTTAAAAGCTCCTGGGGTCATTAGCTTAGTAATTACCTATCAACCTAAGGGTAAGGAGAAATAAAGGTAGCTGCTTTTGAAAGGACTGGGAATAAAAGGAAGGAAACTACCAAATTTAATACCAAATTCCAAATAGTGGTACATTAAAATAGGGTATAGTTTTTCAACAGAAGGGTACACGCATTGCTGAATCCTAATGGTAGGAACATTCAAGGGAAATATGCAAATAATTGAGGATGGAAACAGGAATGACAACACCCACAAATGCACCAGTAGTAGACATGGAGTATACACAAAGGTAGCCTGATTTTGTTTTGCTCATTAACACCATATTCTTTCTCTCTCTCTCTTTATATATATATATATATATATATATATATATATATATATATATATATATATATAAAATTTCCTCTGGCCTCTGGCTGACACCTCAAATGTTAAAGCCATACCCTTCAGATGCAACTGAAATGCAGAGGGCAGTTGGAAAGATTAGTTTAAAGAAGGAATCTCATGCAGGGGAGCATCAGTTCATTGAACAGACAAAACCATTTGCACAACAAACTGGTATTATTAGAAAAATAGCAGTCATTAATGAAAAGAATTGTCGATTAAGTGTGAGTACCTTTCTGAATCTATTCTTTTTCATATGGAAGGTGATTTCCTTACATAAATACAACAGTTAAGACAGAATTACTTCAACTTTCTGAGGTCAATCTGATATATGTAACACTTGCATTCTGTTAGCAGCAAATATTTTCCCAGTGATGTCTTTGAACCTGTGATGAGTGAATAAATAAAAAGTGCATTTGAGCTGACTGTTTTGCACATTTATTGACTTATATAGAAGTTATCAGGAAATCCCCTTCTCAGTACATTCAAACAGTCTGAATGATTACTTGTTGTGTGTTGCTTGAAACCAGAACCCTTCTAAAAAAACTTTCATCAGGTTCAGATAAAAAGGAAACAGATTAAGAGAGAGAGAGAGAGAGAGAGAGAGAGAGAGAGAGAGCAGGGAAGATTTAGTGTCTATTGTTTAACAATCTCTTGAAGGAAGAAATACTTATATATTTTAGAATGATGAGGTATTGCTACTTATCTGTTGTTGGCAGGAAGCAACAGTTTCACATTAACTTACACTTTATTTAGTAATTCCATTTAGTTTCAATTAATGTTACATTGAAACTATATTGCTACTTTGTCTTATATTCAACAAGCTTATCTCATTTGAAATTTCAGAATTTTTGTTTTGCTAAATGTAACTGTGACATTGTTAGATTCTTACTAATGTATTGTGACTTATGATTATGATTTAGAAAGTAAAAGTTTAGATGGTTAATGTTAGAATATATTTTGTGAACATTACCAGTTACAAGAAGACTCTTTTTCCCCTAGAATTTGTCTTTCATTGAAAAGAATTGAAACAGTCATTAAAATATCTTAAAGCCAACAACCCATCTGAAATATTGCAATGTCAAAGGCATGGATTCTGAAATGAACTTTTTGCCAGAATGAGGTCTGTATGAGGCAGTAAATGGTGAATGCTTTATAACAACTATCTCCCTGGAGAAGGGATAACAGAAGTCTGAATTTCACAGAATACATTTATCTGAGAACTTCATTTCATACATAAGTACCCACAAGACAGCTTGACACAATTTGTTTTAACTATATGAAAAGGCAGAAGACTGTTTTTGTACCCTGAAATATAGTGGGGGGAGACATTTTTGTCAAACAGACATCCCAACAAGAGGCAAGAAAATCTGTATTCTCAGCCTGAAGGTGGAATATTGTGGGAATTATGAGATCCTTAAATCAGCATTATTTAGCACTCATTGAGGTAGAAGGACACCCTGCAAACCTAGCTGTGGGGGATAGAAGGCACAAGAGAGGCCATGGTGATTAGCAGTCTTGGGCACATTATCTGTATAGGTGTTCGTATTTATAACCTTTCCCAGAAATAAACATAGTGAGTATCAGTGGAGATATTCACTTGTATTATGTAAAATTGCTAGTAGGAATGGTTTGCCAAGTAAAAAAATAGCCTTCACAGCTGAGATCTGAAGAATGACAGGAATCATGTTCATGACTTAGTCTGGGGACAAGAATGTGGGATAATAAAAAAGCAGGCAGGAGGAAAGGAAATAAAGAGCATGAAGGAAAAGTGAACAAGCTGGGAGAGAAATAGGGCACAGTGGGGTAAAATAAAAGTAGAGAGTAAGGACTATCCAGGTGCAAAGGTAGAGCAGGAGGCAAGAGAGCAAGTGAGACAAGTATAAATTCAGAAAGTTAATGGCAAAGGAGAAATTAGAGGAAAAATTGGTAAAGTAGGTAGAAGAAGCTCTATAAGGGGAATAAGGACTGGTAAGGAATAGAGACTGAACACAGAAGAATAGTGAAGTAGAGGGTAAGAACAGAAGACTGACTTGATGAAGGCATCCTTGTACTGAGTCACTCATTCATAATACTGATACTATAGGGTACTGGAGGGTGAAGAGGAGTTTATTAGCACTAGAAACGGGCTCTTTCTTAGCAATATGTACAACAGGCCTGACATGCCCACAGTAGTTGAAGATAGTAGATGTCATGTGCACACAGTGTGGAAAGAAATGAGATACCAAACCAAGAAGATAGCTGTTAATTACAAGGAGACTATTTCATAACCTCCTCAGAGGTGCTATTAATGGCATGGATCAGCAGTGTGCAAGAAAGGGAGGATACGGCAATGCATGTGTCAGCTAAGGGGCTGAGGAAGGCAGCAGCAACAGAGGTTCAAGACAAACATGTCAGAAGACCATGACTCTGCTAGCTGAGAGACTAATGAAAGTAGGAGAGACACATGCTAATGAAACACTTTGAAAAATGCATGAAAAGGAAGATCTGCATAGCATGAATTGACTCCATCTTAACTATCATGGGACTGCAGTACTGAAGAAAGAAGCTTAAAAGGTAAACTAGAATATCAATGTCTTTAAAATAAAATGGAAGGGGAGAAATAAGATAAGTTGGCAACTTGTGAGCATAGAAATAGTGGCATTAGTAAGGGAAGATAATAGGGATGGATACATTTGTAAAAATGGGTCAGAACATTTTTAAGAGGGAAAGAATGGAGGGAGATACTCAGTAATGCTAGGCACTTATAAGAAATATTAATGAGTTAAAAGAAGACATTAAAGCAGGAGACACTAACACAGTAAGAGTATCAAAAATGAGCCGTAACAAATCAAGAATTATTAGAACTAGACACAATAATAAATAACTCAAAAAATTTCAGGCCTCCACTTTAATAAGTAAAAATCTAAACATATTATTCTTAATCACAAAGAGAAATCTCAACTAGTTAACCAAAGCATTATTGGAGAAAAAATTAATACACTAAACTACTTTGGGATAA
Organism: Protopterus annectens; assembly: GCF_019279795.1. Taxonomy (NCBI): domain Eukaryota; kingdom Metazoa; phylum Chordata; order Ceratodontiformes; family Protopteridae; genus Protopterus; species Protopterus annectens. The sequence continues at coordinate 442,291,318 of NC_056749.1, read as the reverse complement.
CCTTATGCAAAAACTTGGAAGAAAAGCAAGAGAAATAAATTATAAAAGCATAATATCTCAGATAAATTCTTACATAAGTAGCTGGATCAATGTGTTTTTTCATTCAAGGACAGACTGCAATTGTTAAAAATGACTCTCCTTCTCTTGCTCTGGCTCTAGACACCCATCCTGGAAATAATTATATTAAACTCATAAATAAAGCTTTATTGAAACTTCCTATGGTATCCAAACAAAAATAGGATTGCGTATATGCATCATATTAGATCTTGGGATGGTGGTGGTTTAAGATTCCCTGACTTGGAAACATATATCAGTGCATCATTACTTAAAAGTGCATTAAATTGGATGGACTCAAATTACAACTCAAATTGGAAAAATCTCCATATAGCTATAATACAGAATGAAAACTCAATGTCACATAAAATTCCTTCCAAACATCCTTCCAATAAGTTCTGGTTTCTTCTTAGTTACTCTGTTCAATATAATGTGACAAAACCCACAAAACTGAACTATCTAAATAACATTATTAACAACTTTAGAAAAATAATATACTCCAATGCAGATATCAAATCCTATTTGACCTAATAATCCCCTTTAAAATCATGAAAGACTTCCCAGATAACATTAACATCTTTAATGAATGGGAAACTAAAAATTTTATTTGTCGGAAACATTGTATTAAAGACTTGGAAACTTTATAATTTCAGAAAATTATGAAAGATTATAACTTATAATTGCAAGATTGGTTATTATTACAAAGTGTAATTTCTTATTCTCAAGACTTATGCAAAATTATTCAGAATTCATCATATTTAGATCAGCTTCCTTTAATCAATCTCATAGCTGAAATATTATTTAATGATCAACAGTTTGACAATCTAATATTCAAATTATATGAGGCTTGGCAACAAGCCAAGTTGTCCTGGGACATCTTTGGTGGGTGTTAGGTTGATATTAATGGGAGTTCAATGACTTGGGGAGGTGAAAGGGTTAAACAGTGGGAGGGTTGATTAGAAGAAAATGAGATAAGGGTGAGCGGTGCTTAAGGGATTTAGATGAGTGTAGCTGGGTAAGTAATCACATTTTGGTGTGAACTTGCTACTGCAAGTATTACGTCCATGATGACCAGGTGCTTATGGTGAGCAGGTAGGTCTTAGACTTGAGTGGGTGGCATTTAGAAAGGGAAAGATTGGTAAGTAGCTATGATCAATGGTGGTGGCTGGTGCTGGGTTATTGGTATTATTGAAACTTTGGTAGTTTGTGGGAGTGTGATACTTATGGGTTAGGAATATGTTGGTGGGTGGTTTATCTTGTTTGGATCTATATTTTGTGGTATGGAATAGCATGTGGGGAATGCTGGTGGTGTGCCTTCTCATGGCTAAAGCTCTGGGGGGACATGAGCATTGGTTCATTTTTTTTTGAGCTTATGAGGGTACTGCAAGAGATGCACTGAGCCACTGGTGTTAGGGCATCCCGCTGGTGTTAATGTAGTATGGCAGTTGCAGCAGGTGCAGCTTTTGTTCGCAATATATTCTTTCGATCTTGCTGTTTATTTTTGGGTCGGTAATGACCAGTTCTCTGGGGAGGCAGTTTGTGTGACAGGGCTTGCATTGTATTGGTGTCGGGGTTTGCATTCATTGGTGGTTTAGTGTTTCCGGGGTAGTGCCTCCTGCTCGTGGGACTTGAGAGCTGAAGTTTCTTTGCTGCAGTTTGCCATAGCGGGGGTTAGATGCATCTGTAATGGCTGTAAGGGATCTCTGCGACTGTTAAACCCTGAAAATGGAGTTACTTTTGGTTTGCTCAGCAGGATGTATCTGGATCTTCCTGATAAAGACACTCTTGGCCATTTGGTGGAGTTTGTGGGGCAGATTACAGCTACAGATGAACTGTATATAAAAAAAAAAAATTGTTTGTTAGGTAAGCAGGCCTCTCATCTTTCTATATTAGGTTTCTGAGTTGGTCATTCCTCAAGGAGTTGTAGTAGCTGGGCAGGCAGTGGAGGATGCATGCATTTGAGTTTTTGACTTTGGGTTCTTCAGAGCTGTGTGGTTGGGGCAAGCTCTAGTGTGCTGGCAGCTTTCTGGGTTGGTGGGAGCAGTGTTGAATGTGTCCCTACTTTTGGCCTCTGTGGGTCATTCGGTGGAGGTTTGATTCTGTAGTGCCTCCGTGCTCCTGAGTTTATTTCAGAGCTCTGAATTGGCCTGGTGACATGTTTCTCTGACAGTGGTTTCGGAAGGTCCTATGTGATACTTCACAGAGTTTTCTTGGAAGGGAAAACCAGTATGGATGTTCATGGGCTTGGAAGGGCTTTCATTGCTGTGCATGAGGTATTATAACGATATAATAGCTATGAATAAAAAATTGTGCTATGATGTAATTTTTTATAGATTTAACAACATGAGGTTTTATAACAATATAATAGCTATGAATAAAACATTGTGCTATGATGTAATTTTATATAGATTTAACTTCAGCATTTATCAGGATTATACATATAACGCTGATCAGTAAATTAGTACAATGACCACATTCTGAGGTAATTTTGCAATTTCTGGTAATGTCTTTTCATGGGTTATGAACAAGTTAGGCAACAGTTAGCACCGCGCATGAGCAGTGTGGAGCTAACAGGGCCGTGCGCTTTCTCCACTCATAAACACACACATAGAAACAATAGAGGCCTGATTTCTGTTGTTGTCAAGAAGTATTTTATATAAAAAATAAATAAATAACTAAAGCTTGTGTGGTGAGTTGCAAACTGGTATAATGTCACAAAGAAAGCAGGATGTGAGCTTAGGTTTGCGTGATTCAGACAGTATGTAGGCTGAGGTGAGTTGCTGGGGAGCTGATTGTGAAGGAGGTGGTCTCTTTGGAGTCATTGCGGTGTCCGTATATATCCATATCTTCAGTGATACTGACTGGCAAACACAGTACAGACTCTGACCTAATTAAAAAAAAAAGTTACTGTTCATTCAGTTTTCTGGGTATTGTGCCTGCATGCTTTTCCTCTTTGGAGGTTCGGCAGATTTTGGTACTGCCCTTTGGAAGGAATGCATTGAATCATGGTGCTATGTGGCAAATATATAGGACTAGTCTGACATTTTGGAATGGTAAAGATCGCAGTTAGATATAGAATAAGGGCATAATGTGGAGTTTATGGTAGTAATTGATAACCTACGGTGAATGAAGGTGAGGTCCACTAAGGGGAGTTATTTGTCACTTCTGCAGAATGGGAAGCTGCCAGAGTACTGCTAGAACTAAAGAAGGGGTTAGTTAACAGAGTATTGGATAGGTGATTGGAAACTGTTGATGAAATAAACATGACTCATTGAATCTAGTACAGTTGATGTTTCTACGGGTGAAGGATCTTGACCGGTAATGTGATATCTGCCAGGGGAATGTGTTAATTTTCTTTGGATGGTAGGTGGTTGTATTGGTGGATACATCACTCTCAACTGTACAGATTTTCACAGAATGGCCAGATCTTGGCCTCATATTTTGGTCCTCTTTTCATACAATTGTGGGTAAGTTCAGACTTTGTGGTAATGATGTACGGTCTGGGGGTGAGAGTACAGGTTATATAAGGCTGAGTCACACTGAGACACAACCTCGATCTGAAACCTCTTGCAAGTTAGTGTGATAGGGGTAATGTCTGTTAAAGATTTTCCTCATTAGTGCGGATGCCACTGCAGGTTCTGGAAGCTGCTCTATGGGTAGCAGTATGGGATGGTTAAAATTTTCTTTACCTTATTGTTTTGCCATTCATTGGCATGATGCGGAACAGGGACATTTATGGGGAAAGGGTAGACAAAGGAACAGTTTTTATGGTTTTGGGAGGAAACTAGGAAGCTCGTAGAATGGTTAAGAAGTGGTATTAATTTATAGAATAGGTTTTGTGTACTGTTGTTGATTCTGGTAGGCCCTGGGCAACACCTAGTTCCAGAATACAGCGCATGTTGCTCTTAGTTAGGACGGGCAGGGTGTCAGTTGCCTAGCAGGAATGTGGATGGTTTTATTTTTGTTTTATTTATGGGTATTATGGCACTTGTATTTGTATTAATTTGTATTATATAAGCACGTTTACCTAATTGTGTCATTGTCTTTACTTTGCTCCTACCTTAAGAGGGACATGGGTGATTCCTGGATTGTTTTCCTTCTATCAGCAGGATATGGAAAGGGTGGAGCATTTACTAAGGGCTCAAGTTGAGAGGGTCATTTGAGTTTCAGAACTTCTCCTCTTCAGTAAGTTAAGACAATATCTGTTCTATCAATTTTCTAAGTTCATACAACTCACTAAGCATTTGAAGTTCGGTAGGCATACATTGACAGGTGAGAATGTAATTCAGCACACAGTGATTGAAACTGCAGACTCATTTAAGGCCCAGGGTATATGGCTAGATTAGCTATGAGTTTTTCTAATCATTTCAACCAAGTGTTTAATGATAATTATAGTACTATAGGTGGTATAAAAGATATATAAAGTTAGGTGATCAAAATAATGATGTCATTAATTGTTAATTATATTAGACCCAAGCATGAGTATAGAATAACGATATAGAAACCCTACAACAAACAAGCATGATTAAACGGGGATGACATAATAGGAATATGGGGCAGGGTAGTAGCTGCACAGTGGATTGATATGGTGGGCCTTTGGCAGTGTTGGCTGGTGGTTAGAGGATTTACACTTGTTTCTTTTCTTTGCAGAGTGGTTTGCTGGACAGGTGAGTATCAAGGTTGCAGAGACAAATACATAGAGGACATCATTTGGTGGCTGGAAGGAGGTGAGCTTGAAAGTTGCATGCTTCGGTGATAGATGCTCTTACCACCTGCAGCTCAATATTGGGACATTATCCAGGCAAGTAAACTTAATCTGAGCTATGAATGGGGATTTATAGGTCTGATGAGTATGAGTGGCAGTTCGAGTTGGCTAGTTCCTCTACTGTTGGCAGGCTTTTTATCAGGTAACTTGTAACTTTGGGCTCATAGGATGTTTAAGAAGGTAATTTTCTTATGAACTGGGCCTGTTATGGAATAGTGACTCTTTAATTACCATGGGCATCCATTAAATTGCTAACATAGAAGGTGTAGCGGACCTTTCTGAGGTGGTGCTTGAGGGAACACAAACTTATCACATGGGAATGGTGGGCATTAAGGTCTTGCTTTAGGTGTCATAGGTTTACAGGTTTTCTTTCCAGAGTGGTGCATGATAACGTGTAGGTAATCCACTTTAATATTTGCTCATTAGTCACATGGGTGTTAAGGGGATGTGAAGTTAATTATGACTAGGGGTTCATTATGTTGAAAGGTTGGGATAGGTTTGTTGTAGGAGATTGATGGTCATTGGTTCATTGTGGAACACGCAGGGCAAGCGTTGAGTAATTGGGTCAAGTTGTGAGCTAAGTGAGTGTCCTTGCATGTAAGTGTGGTTTGATTTAGTGTACTTGAAGGAGAGAAAGATATGGTTTAATTTCTACATGCAGGATGGGGTTGGCATGTCACTAATCTTGTGTTGACCAGGTGGCATAGGGCATTTTCATTCTGGTATAATCTGGTTTTGACCTGTGACATAGGGCATTTTCAGTTTGGTATATTGCTGGTGGCATTCACAGGTATTGATAGAGTAAAGAGGGGTCAGACTGATAAAGCTATCATGGGGTTTAGGTGCCTTACTTTGATATGGTAGTTGGTGTTGACAAGGCGGTTGTTAAATGGCATTCTGAAGTTTTTCAGGTTCTGCATGTCATTGGGCAAGTAAAAGGAATTGTTTGTGAAGGGTGATATGCAATTGCTTTAATTTGGTGGTTGGGGTTGAGTATTCTTGCTTCAGTGGCAGGTGATGCTTTGGAAGCATAAGCTAATTGTCAGGGGCTGGTAATGTCCTGGCAATTATTGTACACTGAATGATGTTTGGCCTTATCCTCTAAGGGTGGCTAGTTGATGGAAGTTGGTGATGAGGGGAAACAGCCTGGGCAAGCTGGTGGTGGAGAAGAGGGACAGACCTGCCCTCTTCTGTTCCCCCTCTGGTGTCTGGTGGTGCATTTCAAGGAGTTTTTGTTGAATAGATAAGCAAGCGGAGGTAAGGACGCTGCTTATATGGTTGGAAGGTAATTCAGTGAATGGTTTATGAAGCTTCATAAGTAAAGTAAGTGAGTAAAGGTATGTTTGCTGCTTACTGGGTCAGATGAGCAGGTATGCTGTCCTGATTAATATAAGGATGTTTATAAGTAAAGTAAGTGAGCAAAGGTATGGACGCTGCTTACTGAGTTGGATGAGTAAATACACTGTCCTGATTAATATTATAAGGAGGTTTGGTTTATAAGTAAAGTAAGTGAGCAAAGGTATGGGCACTGCTTACTGGAGAAGGATGAGCAGGTACGCTGTCCTGTTTAACATTGCAAAGATGTTTATGCTGTGTTTAGAATCAACTACACCATGCCCAGTTGTATGTAGCAAATTTTGGTAATCAAAGTTATGTCATAGACGTTTTAATAAAGGTTGTCAAATGTCATTCAGTGTGCTGTGTTTATTGAAGGGGACTGGGACAAACACCATTTATTTAAGTTACAGGTCCATTTTAACAACTAAGCAATGGAACACAATGAATAAAGGCCTACCTCATAGTCTCTCCCAGACAGAAAAACTTAAAATTCTATCTTCAGTAAAATTCACATCTTATAGGTTCATAGGTTCATAGCTTCATACTAGGCTATCTGCCCAAGGGCATTTATAAGCCTAGCCCATTTATGTGCTTCACCACCTTTAGTTTGAAAAAAATAAAATATATATATTTGTACAGGGGACGATGACCTCCTTGATCTTGTTTGCTTGTACTTCAAGCGTAGATGATGCAACAAGTGGGACCAGGACTGAGCCCTGTGGGACACCACCACTTGTGATTGAGTGAGTCGACATGGCTCAAGCAACTCTGACTGTGGGTTCTGTTCTGTAGCCAGTTTGCAAGCCCATCTTGTGTTGTGTATGGGTTTATTCAAGATGATGAGTTTTTCGATGATACCTGAGTGGGTATTGTGCCCTGTTTGGCCTTTGGGGGTAGGCTGTAGGGTAGGCCTTCTGGACTGCCAATCCCTTTGGCCACTGTGAAAAAAAGTCAACCAGTAAAAAGTCAGCGGTTTTTTAAAAGCCAACTGCAAACTGATCCAAACAAAAGTCTGCAAGTTGCAAGTTCTTTATGTTCCTATCCATTATTTCCATCCTCTCCCTCTCTTTTCCTTGCTTTTTGAGCAGTGTAAAGGGTATAAATTGGTAATTTCCAGGGTGGGTGGGGACCACAGTCACCACCGCCCCTTGCACATGTTGCCTCCCCTCCGCCTGAGGATGATTTTATGAGAGTTGGGGTCAATATTGGAGTGTATTTACTAGGAAATGTTTACACAGAACATGTTTAACTCCTGACAAAACTGCTAAATTCAAAAAATCAAATAACATAATTTGCTGGAGATGTCTAACATCATGTAATGCAGATTAGTTGCATATTTTCTGTGATTGCTCTAAACTAAGGAATTTTTGAAGAGATATTGATGATTTTTTTCAGCTTTATTTTCAGATAACTTCACATTAACTAAAACTTACATTTTTCTTAATGTTGATGAAGCCTTTCTTTAAATAAATCAGATTCATACTTATTAAGGGCAATATTAGCAGTAGCCAGGAAATGTTTTACAAGGAAATGGACCTCTACCACCTCTCCAAGTCTTGATGAATTTCTCTCCTTACTAGAAGAAACCATAAACAAAGAAGTCAGAACTAAAAACTTAGAGAATATATCTGAGGAGTTTTACTAACAATTCATGGACAAAGGTTTCAAACCTAATTGAGACTTTCCGTACTGATTTTTAACCTGTTTATTCATTATTTGTTTGCTTCACTGAAGGTTTTTTTCTTAAAATATTTGTACTATTCAAACATTTTCCAGGTCCATGTAAATAATGTAAATAGTTAATTTAGTTTCATTGTTGTTAAAGTTGTCTGTCCAGTATAATCAATGTATTAGACAGTGTTTATTCTCTTATTTTTTCCTTAATAAAAATATTGGAAGAAATGAGGCTTAATAACAAAAGTGACAATGACATGGTCATAACTTTAATATACAAAGTCACTGGTTCTAGGGGCATAGAGGAATAAACACCTGACATGACACAGGTGGCCCAAGATAATCTTGTGGTGATTGATAGATCTGACAGGAGAGATGGGCATGACTATCCTGGGAGGAGGGAGGGAGGGGGAGGTCTGTCACAGTTCCTTGTAAGAAGAAGAATGCCGGGGGTGGGCATTTTGTCACCAAACTCCTTCTTTGACAGTGTATGTTGCAAATGCACATCAGTGTACAACAGCATCGGGGAGGGCATCCTAGTCCTTGCGGTGGTGGTGCAGGATATCTATTTCCATACCCAAAGGAGGTGTAACTCACAAAATATATACACTATAGTTGTAGAGATGCTGGCAAACACACAAAACCTTTACAAAGCCTACCAGTATGATGGCCTTCTCCAAGCAAGCTCTTGCCCTCACTATAGAAAGTCATTGACTGTATAACTGTTATCACAAACAGCTGGGGTCAGATGTCAGTTGCCGTAATCCACAAACAAATCACTTTCTGTCTGTATATACTTCAGATGTCGGATTATGATAAAATAAAAATATAATAACAATAATAATGATAATAATTGTCACAGTAATATATTTAAGGTTGCTTTACTTAAACATGCACTAACTTTGCCAATCCACATCTACAACTCTATAGCTATGATCAAATTAAAAAAGGGGTCAGTCAGTTAGTTTCATTGACAAACTGCCCACTAACTACAATTGCTTAATGTAATGTGTATACCTCAAATGTTTAATTTTGATCAAATGAACAAATGCATAAAGAGCAGCCACATTACTAAATTTCTAGTTGTTGCCTAAAGACGCATGTACTGTTTTTAAACATACCTCTCAACCTGGAAATATCAAAAATCTGGACAAAGGCCCATGAAAAATAGGTACAAATCTGTACGCTGATTAGCATAAAATCTGCATACATAATTATGCAACCCCATCCACTCCAGTGGAATTATGGGATACCAACTTTCAAATGCAAAGTGAAGAACAGACAAGTAAAATATGGCCCCAGACCCTGTAGTAAATGATAACCATTTTTTTAATGTGTATCCATTATATTTACCATGAAGGGAGAAAATGAACCTTAAGATTTTGTTTTTGGTGACCCACTTGCGTTTTGTGGTAAAAGCAGGGCATTTAATGGTAGGCAGTATACTAATCTTAGCAAAAGAATATTATAGATTGCTAGGACTTCCAAAAGTCATCCTCCATGGCCTACTGATCAATGGCATAGCTAGAATTTGTGTTGCCTGTTGCTGTCTGAGTTTGCCACCCTTCACCCACTCACAAAATCATGGTCAAATGAGGCCCCCCCATGCACAGCCCTCCCCCTGCAGCCATTCCAATGTCCCATTACTTGGCTATTGTACCACATTTACCATAAACACTGTAATGTGCATACTGCTTTACTTTTCCAATGATTACTTGGATTTCATTTAAAACTTTTATTTTACATTTTATAGCAGAAACACTAAGACATCTGCTAAATACAGTCTCACAATGAAAATAGACTTAGCATTAAAACATCTTTGCCCTTGAAACTCACATTCATTGAAACAGCATTGAAACTCACATTCAAAGAAAATGCATCTGGACAGTAGTGGATAAAGATTACCTTTGGGCTGTTTACAAATCATAGGCCCCTTGCACACGAAACATGCACGTGTTCTTTGATACAACTACACCTTCATGACTGTATTAAATTATTTTCCTTGTATAACACAGCACACTTACAGCATGTTTTAAATTTATTGTTTTGAACATTTTTTTTCAGTAAGCAATTAAACAAAATGCATGAACCAATAATGACAAAACTGCCCAATTTAGAACATTTCCATCATAAAAGTCTACTCAGACTTCTATAATCCACCAGTATCAGTAAATATATACAATCTCTGCAGAAGTAAAAGTCATCTAAATAATTCCACATTAAAGAGATATGTAACTAATGAAGAGGTTGCTACTAGCAAACTATATAACTTTATATTTCATTGCTTCATCAAAAAATAAAGTGCCTTTTGCCCTTGAGCAATACATTGCATATGTTATGTTAAAAAAATGATAAGCTAGTGAAACTGCAATAGGGAATGGATGGCAAACTGATAACAGGTTCATAGTTACTAGATATCTCCGCCAAAAAGGACATTCTCAGGACTGTATCATCCATCCTCTTTAAAAGTATACAGTGCAGTATCAGCAATCCATCTAGATACTGTAGGAGTAAAACCCACAGCCTTCTGCATCAAAACAAGTATTCTACCTGTTGTGCTACTAACACTGACTTGGCATAAGCAGCACTAAACTTCTCTCCCCTGAAGAACTATACAGCCCAAGAAACCTGGAAAAAGCCAAAATTTATTGGGGGGGGCAAAGGCCCAAAACTAGGAATGCATAAACATTGCTTGTATAATCCTAGAAAAGTTGTTAGAATAAAATGTCTTGTGTTGCCATGCATTTTTTGAAAGATAGAAAGACTGAAACTTAAATAGCTATCATTAATTTAGTGAATTCAGTTCTCACTGATTTGCTAGAAAACCACAAATTTTAAGAGGAACAGACCTCAAGTATGAGCCATTTGCAGTAAGCAATACCACACACAAATAATTAGAAGCTAGCTTAAAAGAAAAACAATACACTTCTGCAGACTGCCATTCTCGTTTTAGCTTAAGACTAAGTTTCTCTGACACATAAGAACTTCTGCCATTTCAGCTTGACCAGAAAAAAGCAATACACTTTCTGCTCCAGAACTAGAAGCTTAACAGAAAAACAATACACTTCTGCAGACTGCTGTTTCTCATTTCAGCTTAAGTTTCCCTCACACAAAAGACATAAGACAATATATACTTTGACCCAAGAAAATATTTAGTATAATGCAAGACAGAATGCATCCTAGCAAAAAAAAATCTAAGGCGCACACGTTTTTTTCACTTATCTTGCTACAACTAATTTTCCCTCTATACAAATATGCCAATCCGAAGGTTGACCCTTCTAGTTTCCATCCAGTCTTTCAGGAGTGGCTGAACACAAGCCCTTTTCAGCAATGAAAAAGCTAACAAATTCTTAAATGGGCACTCATGCCACAGGTTAAAGGGTAGTTATCCTGGAAAGGTGCAGGATCTTAATGTACAAATCTAAAATTTCTGGTCACACAGTTAAGGCTTTCGTCATAGCAGTTCTGAAAATAAACTCACATAATGGGGTACTAGCAACTTTGTCTATTGGTCTATTAAATCGGGTTACACACCAGGATTTACCCAGCCTTAAATGATCTATGTATACGCAGATTCAGCATTTATTTGAAACTAGAAGTATCTATCTGTATAGTCACATACCATCATTTTAAAGCAATAAACTTGCCACACAGCTCCTACAACAAAAGGTTTGAGATCCTCATCTAGCGACATACTGAACAAGTTATGCCAATCCCATTACAGATGTCAGTTTTGTCAGAGTATGTTGGCATTGCTCTGCTTTTACTCTGACCACTTCCCATAACCACTCTATTCGTTGCCAAGGCAACTTATGTATTAGGCACTCTTGGCCTTGCTAGCATGTGAATAACATATTTTTTGATTGGATAGGGGAGTCAGCAGCTTGGCTTGAATTTTCGCAACTTTTAAAATTGTGTGCTATGGTCTATTTTGTTTTTTTTTTTAGAATATGGAATATTATGGATATCACTTATCACAAAAGTTCAAACAAATTGAATATACACAAGCATATTAGCCACCCTGCTTTTTTGTTATCTTGCCAGTAATATTTGGCAAGCTGTCTTTGAGTAAATTCTGAGCTCATTGCTGAACAGGTATACTTACAGCTTGCAAACCCTGTAAGACTAATAACTAATGAGCTGCATGTCCAAAACACCTACAACTGTGCACATGTATGCGTATGTACAGAGCTGCAATAAATAAGACTGCCTTTCCCACGGCCACGAAGCTTTTCAAAACACATTGCAAATTATTCTCACATACTATCCAGTTGCATATCATGCTGCGGCTTGCTGCCCCATTATCTTATAATGCATTCACCTGGAAAATGACTGCACCGTTACTTGCCAAGATGGGGTGGGGAATGGTTTATAAGGGAAGAGATGGCTTTCTGTGCAAACTACAATGTCAACTATCCTCGCCCTCCCTCACACCTGCTTATCTTTTAAATTACAACAACTCACTCAGTCAGTAAGAAATGCGAGCTTACTTTTTGTGAATCCGAACCATGATGGAAATAAACCTTAAGCCTTTTTTTGCCTTACCGGGAGCTGGAATAAAGATATGCTTTATGCTGCACTGCACTGTACCTGAATAAAATGGGCAACTCTGGAGCAAGTTAGATTAAATGAAATAATAAAGAAGGGCTTGCCATTCTGACAGGCTGTCTGCCTGCCTCATGAAGCTGGCGTCATCGTGTATGCACGTAATGACATCAGGAGCAAACGCCTCAAAAAAAAAAAAAAATAGAAAAAAACCTGGGAAATTAGGAAATTAAATGGGCCACTCGGGAATTCGTTGCACCCCAATATTTTGCCCACAAAACTGGTATTTACCAAGGAATTCGGTACGGTTGAGAGGTATGTGTTCACTGCTTCAGCCCGCACACACACACACACACACACACACACTCTCACATGCAGATTTACTCACAATTGTATCTTTATCAACAAATGTACAGTACCTTAGATGCCTGGCTGTGATCAAATAAATTTAAAAAATACATAAATAATGACCTGAGTAATGTATTTCTGCTTGTGGTTGTCAGATACATAAATTGCAACCCACTGAATCACTGGCCCAAAAGCACACATATGCTAATGTGTGTATACACTTACACACACAACACACACACACATCTATATATATATATATATATATATATATATATATATATATATATATATATATTTATATATATATACAGGGGCGGCTTGTGCTATCGGACTGCCGGTCTGCAGCCCTCCCACCTAGAAAAACAAAGAAAAAAAAATCTGTAAAACAAAAAATCCCGTGGACACAAACTGCCTTTATCAGCAGTCTGGATACAGAGAAAGAGGTACCCAGCAACCTGTGCTGTAGGATACTCAGGAGTCTGTGTGGTCGACGACCACACAGAACAGAGGAGCTCCGGACTGCTTCCCTTGCAGACAGGGCCAATGAGGAGTGAGCTGAGAGCTCAGGGCCAATGAGGAATGAGCTGAGAGCTTTCTCTCAGCTCTCGCGGGGATTTCGCTGCACGGAGGTCGTGCAGATGGATTCTGTTGGTCGCTGCTGGATGGATTATGTGACTTTGCTGGCTGGATGGACGTTGTGCAGATGGATTCTGTTGGTCGCTGCTGGATTATGTGGCTTTGGACATGTTCTGTTGGTCGATTGCTGCCTGCGGATATGTTCTGTGCATGAAACAGGTAGGTGAAGACTTGTGTGTGTGTGTGTGTGTGTGTGTGTGTGTGTGTGTGTGTGTGTGTGTGTGTGTGTGTGTGTATGTGTGTATGTGTATAAAATGCCCCAGTTGCTATATACTGGTGGCTAGAGAGAACAAATGGTGGTGGGTAGAGATACTCAGGCTTGAACACTGTACCTTGGATGCAGGTGGCAAGGACCTGAATTCCCTATCCACCACCATTTCTAAAAAAATTTGCAGATTTTTGCCTCATATATGTTCTGCTCCTCATAAATCTGTGGTTTCTGTACCTACATTTTTCCTTGGTTTGCAAAGTATGTAGTGCAGTGGTGCACTGGTAGCATTGCTGCTTGACAGCTACAGGTTCTCTGATTTGATTCTTGGCTGGGGTTCCTTCTGTGTGGAGTCTGCATGTCCTCCCATCTTACAAAGATGTGTCTGGAGTTTCTCCCTGCTCTGCTGAAAATTGTCTTTTGTTCCAAGTCAGACTAGTTTCCTGGTTAAATGTTTAAAAATAACAGGCATTTAAATTTCAGACTTCATATTCTTCAGAAAGTACATGGTAACACAAAACTGTTTATTCTAGCAGATGTCTAAGTTTATAACGTGGATATTTGAAATTTGTCCCTATTTTTGGGACTGTATTCCCCCATCATTGGCTTTGTCCAGGTATTTTGTGCTAAGGTTGAGAGCTATCTATGGTGAGAACTGAATTCATTGAATGTTTGGCGGCTGTATTCCCCCCCATTACTGGCTTTTTCCACATGTTTTTGCTAAGAGGTTGAGATCTATGGTGAGAACTGAATTCACTGAGTATGTTTGGAGGCTGTATTCCCCCATTATTGGCTTTGTTCAGGTGTTTTGTGCCAAGAGGTTGACTGCTATGGTGAGAACTGAATTCACTAAATGGTAGCCATTTAAGTTTGTCTTCCTCTCTTTCACAAAACAGCTGATTTGGCATAGTGGTATGTTTCTCTGACTGTTTTGTATAGGGTCCCCTGGGTTAAAGACGTGGCAGTGAAATGTATGGTGGTAACACAGCATTTTATTCTAGCAACTTTCCAGCATTGTACAAGCAATGTTTAAAATGTGTCCCTGGTTTTTGGGCTTTTGCCCCCCCCCACCAATAAATTTCAGCTTTTTCAAGATTTTTTGTGCTGCAAAGTTCAGAGATTCAACTGTATGTCGAGTAGATTTTACAAGGAGCTGAGAGCTGCAGGGGAACAAAACTTTAGTGCTGCTTATTCTGAGTCTGCTTGCATTGTTAATAGCACAACAGGTAGTATACTTGCTTTTGATGCAGAAGGTTGTGGGTTCTACTCCCACAGTAGATAGATGCATTGCTGATACTGTACTGTGTTGTAAAGTGAGTGGATGCTGCAGTCCTTTTTGGCAAAGATACCTAGAGTAGTAACTATGAACCTGTTATCAGTTTGCCATCCAGTCTCTATTGCGATATTACTAGCTTATCATTTTTTTTTAATGCATGCAACATAGGCAATTTATTCTTCAAGGGCAACAGTCACTTTATTTGTAGATGAATAAACAATGACATATAAAGTTGTTTGCTAGCAGCAACCTCTTCATTGTTAGATTTCTTTAATGTGGAATTATTTAGATGACTTTTACACTTCAGAGATTGTGCATATTTACTGATACTGGTGGAGTGTAGAAGGTTGAGTAGACTTTTATGATGGAAATGTTCTGAATTGGGTAGTTTTGTCATTGGTGCATGCATTTTGTTTCATTGTTTACTAATGTTCAAAACAATAAATTTAAAATGCCCTCTAACAACTGTACTGTATTGTACAAGGAATACAATTTAATACAATCGGGAAGGTGCATCAAAGAGCATGTGTATGTTTCATGTTCAAGGGGCCTATGATTTGAAAACAGCCCAAAGTTAATCTTTATCTGCCACTGTCAAAATGTACTTTCTTTGAATGTGGGTTTCAATGCTGTTTCAATGCATGTGAGTTTCAAGGGCAGAGAAGTTTTAATGCTAAGTCAGTTTTCATTGTGAGACTGCATTGCTTTGTTTAGCAGATATCTATTCGGGTTTGTCTGTAAAAATGCAAAATAAAACTTTCAAATGAAATCCAAATCATCGCAGAAGTAAAGCAGTATGCACATTACAGTGTTTATGGTAAATGGGGCAAAATAACCAAGAAATGGGAGACTTGAATGGTTGCAGGGGGGAGGCTCCAATTGACCATGATTTTGAGAGGGGAAGGGCAGCAAACTCAGACAGCCCTGGTTGAACTATACCTCTCAGCTGTCCATATTTTTCCAGAATGAATAGATATTTGCTTCTTATTTTTGGTTTGTTCCTCATAAAATTTGCGGCTTTCTGGTAAATCATTTAGGAATGAAGTCACTAAATGACAGACATTGTTTTATGTCATAACCTTCAGAAAAATGCATGCTAAAGTAAGACCTGTTCTATCAAATGTCTTAAGTTTATACAAGAGCAATTTTAGTAGTGTTTGTATGTTCCCCCAATATATTTGGCCTTGTCCAGATTTCCTGCATTAACAGGTTGAGAGGTACGTGCAAATAAAATTGCTTTATAGAATTAGGCATATCCAAACCTCTCAACTGTCCCCGATTTTGGCTCAAAATGTTGCTCTTCCCCTAATAATCCCTCTGCAAAATGGCAATTTTGGAAGAAAACATGGAGGGTTTACAATTAATAAATAACTGTAATTGGTTATAGATTACTTTTATTTCAGAAATGCATGTTGATTCTTTTATTTTGTCAGCTGCTCAAGTTAGCAGTACTAATATTAAGTGTCCCTTCTTTGACAGGTTCCCAGCTGTATTGTGTGGCTATTTTATATTTTTGCATCACATTTTTGGTCCATTTTTCATAAAATTGTGTTTTTTGGGGCAAATTTGTGGTAAATCATTAAAGACTGAAGTTAGAAAATAATGAGACATTTGAGTTTCAGTTTTCGTACCTTTCAGAAAAATCATACTAATACAAGACCTACTATTCTATTATCTTTCTAAGTTTATAAGAGCAATATTTAAAAATTGTCCTTATTTTTGGGCCTTTGTCCCACTTCTGTGTATGGCTTTGTCCAGATTTTTTGCTCTGAGGTTGAGAGGTATGACAAATGTGTTGAGGCCATCACAGTCAGCTAGAGACATTTCAAATTGTGACAAACTTGTTGCACCCCACTCCCCCATGTAGTGACTCTGGATGTGTCCAAGCAAGGCAAGGAGCAGTTATGCAGTGTAAATGTGCAGACTACCCCCCCCCCATCCAAGGTAAACACAAGTAGTACAGTGGATTTTCATCTGTCATTGATTTTGCAGAATGTTCTGGTTTCTGTCACTTTTATACTGTTGATATATGCTTATTATTATTCAGAAAGTGCATTTTGCTCTGTGTTTAAGTAGCAGTGCTTTAATGACCACCAGGTAAGCTTGTCTGATATTATAAGATGCAAGTAAGTTTTAATAGGCAGTATTGTCAACATTGAAAGCCTTTCTGTTGCCATGCAGAGAATACTTACATAACTAGATAATGTATAAACCTTGGGTATTGAAATGCATATGACAGTATTTGTAATAAAGGCCAGGATTAGATTGTTAAGCTCATTACAGGCTTTACCTGCAAACTAAACAGAATGCCAATCTATCCTGCATGGTCAATATCCTGTGCAGTAATCCTTAAAGCAATATATGTTGCGCTTGTTTCTTGTTTGCTTTTCATTTTTTACTTTGATCATGTTTTCCCCATGAAACAAGTAGATAGTTGTCAGGCAGCAGGTCTTTTTTGGATAAGAAACATTTTTACAAATGAGGGTATCACAGAGATTGCTACTTCCAGCATGTTACTTGGTACTTTAATAAAGCTGAATATAAATTATAATTAGAACTGGAGTACAAGGAGAAGTGATTTCAGTTAAGTGCTGCTTGTTTTTCTTGTACTTGATTTTGACTGGCATTCCAGTAATGTATTTAAAATAATTTAATTTTTCATGCCTCACATCCTTTGTTTCCATCTAGATATTAAGTAAGCTGTCATGCAGCCAATGGATTGAAATATTTTTTTCTCCTACACTTCATTTTGTCTTGATTGGACTCCCATAATGATGGTTTGGCACCCAGGGCAGCGTATTTAAAGTTTTTGTGGTTTTGAGCATAGCCCCTCCCCTTTCTAGTTGGTCACACCCATTTCCATTGACCCCACCCATCCAGCTGTCTCCCGCAGCCCCCCTTTTATTTGAAGGCACCAGCCGCCACTGTATATATATATATATATATATATATATATATATATATATATATATATATATATATATATATACATACATACATACATATAGCTATATCTAATATATATATATATATATATATATATATATATATATATATATACTGTACACACATGCACACATACGCATATATATATATATATATATATATATATATATATATATATAAAATATACGCGTAATATGCGATTCTGATAAAATGCATGAATATGTAAATAATAGTTGCAATAACTTATCTCAGCACATTGCTATCAGCTGTATGGAGCAACCCTATACACATACATACTTACAAACACATACACACCTATTAACTCAAGTTACCTGACTCAATCGTATTAACAAAATGCCATCCTACAGGCTGGAAGTGACTAACAGTAGAGCCTAGACAAGATCCTAGTCATATAGAGTACATATTTACACGCACTCACACAGACACACGCACACTATTAATTCAGGTTGAGTCAGTTGTATTAAAAAAGATTCCATCCTACAGACTGGAAACGACTGACAGTAGAACCTGGACAAAACCCCAGTCATAGAGCACATCAGCTTATTCAGAAAGGCTTACCCCAGTGTGGAATTTTTTACACAAAACATTTCGGCAGTGAAGTAGCCCAAGTGTTTCAGAGACTACCCACCCACTACAGCTTGCACCAGCCATAGTATATACAGCAAGCTCCCTAGATATACCACATACAAATTCAGCAGTCTGGGGGGCAAGGACACTGCTAAGCATGTACTCTCCTCTAGAAATGGTGCTGGCAGCTCAAGAATAGCACAGTAAAATTATTCAGACAAGTTATTTTGCTCTTGATGAGAAAAAAGTGTACTCTGTCTTTTGACAGCTATTCACTCCTACGAATGATTTGCAGCCTGTAGCATGACTGCTGGTTGATTCCACAATGATGTGTCTGCATTTGTGTGACTGTGTGTAGATGTGCAAGTGTGTGTGTGTGTGTGTGTGTGTGTGTGTGTGTGTGTGTGTGTGTGTGTGTGTGTGTGTGTGTGTGTGTGTGTAAGTGTGTTTGTCTGTGTCTGGGTAGCTGCTTTGCTGAATGAGAGTATAGTTTCTGTATCGGTGTAGGAGGGGTATGTATACTAGAGTGCGAGTGATTGTTTCCATGGGTGTGAGTATGTCTGTAGGAGGTTGTTTGCAGCTGCATGGATGTGTGTGTGTGTGTGTGTGTGTGTGTGTGTGTGTGTGTGTGTGTGTGTGTGTGTGTGTGTGTGTGTGTGTGTGTGTGTGTGTGTGTGTGTGTGTGTGTGTGTGTGTGTGTGTGTGTGTGTGTGTGTGTGTGTGTGTGTGTGTGTGATTGTGTGTGTGTCTGTGTCTGAGTGGCTGCTTTGCTGAATGAGAGTATAGTTTCTGTATCGGTGTAGGAAGGGTATGTATACTAGAGTGTGAGTGATTGGTTCCATGGGTGTATGTCTGTAGGAGATTGTTTGTAGCTGCATGGATGTGTGTGTGTGTGTGTGTGTGTGTGTGTGTGTGTGTGTGTGTGTGTGTGTGTGTGTGTGTGTGTGTGTGTGTGTGTTGGGGGAGGTGCTTTTGGAACTGAAATGCATGGGCTGCTATGGAGAATATGTGTGCAGTTAGGCTTGAATCAGAGATATAATTATTAACCACTAATGATGTGTTTCGTAGTGCTGCTTTTCCTTGCCTCTGAAATGTTGACTATCACCATCATGCTGACATTCCTCTGTTGTCCATGTAATGTTGGCAGTAATAACCTTTCTGAAACCTAAGGAATGATCCTTTGACGTTTTATTTAACCATGTACCTTGATCCATCTGAACTGCTCCACAAGCACCACTTTCTTTCACTTTTGATTCTCAGGCTGCCTCAGGTGACTAGCAGACTGATACAATGGTAAATGATTACTTGCTGATTTATCTAGCAGCCCAAATAACCCCCAATGAAGCACCATTTCAGCTGCTCCAAAATGTCTGGAGTACCTTTAATAAGATGTCCCATTCATATTTGAGGCATGTGTCTAAATTATTTTCTTCTTCCATCACCAGTGTCATGTCTAAGGTTTAGAAATGTTTGTGCTATTAAAGAATATTTAGTTTGAAAACACTATAGCTATAAAGAAAAATAATCAAAAAACAGTAATAACTTCCTAAATCTAATAAAAGTATATGCAGTCTTCAACAATTTACCAAAATCTGAAACACCTTTAAATGTGATTAAGCCAGCAAAAATAAAAAATATTCCAATAACCTTTAAATTTCATTTGATATTTGTGACTATTAAGAGTGAAAGGGTGACTAAAATGTGTTAACAGTAGTCACTGGAGCATTTAATTATTATCCGTGATAAGAGTTCAGTACCAAATAATGTGCCAGGCTATTTTTGCTTTTCATGTGTTATCAACAGTCTGTCGTCTGTAAATGAATATTTACCTTTCATCTGGTATCAGCATATCCTCTTGTCTTCCCCCTTTCTTTCTCTCTGCTCTTTTGTCTATTCATGTGGTCCCTTTGTAGGTCTGAATAAATGAGATATTGTGTTCCTGAAGGTAAACTTGGATAACAGGATGGCAAACTTAGCTCCAGTATTAGAATGCACTGAAGTTTGATGTGTGCCTAGGTTACTCTTCAACTATTGTTTCTGGAGGATCATGTATGCTTTGGATTTCCTAATGTCTTTCTTTATACTGTACAAGTGCTTCACTATTCCCTTATCTTGTTTTCAAAGTTGGGTCATGTCTCTGTTTTATTTCTTAGTAGTAACTTAACTCATTAAATTGATAGTTGTTAAAAACTAGATTACTGTTAGCCCTCACTGGCAATGGTATGCCATAGGTACTGATATTACTGCATATGAGAGAATAGAAAATTCTTCCTGCAACAACACAGAATGTGAAGTAACAGCCAGTTATAGTTAAAATGTTTTATACGCTATGACCCATAACCAACAGTGTTTAGTTTAGGTTACAGCTTCACAGGGAAATTAAAGAGTTGTAGAGAACCACCTCTGACGTCCCTAGTTACCTGCTACAATAAACATCTTTTAATATTTCATCTAGTCACCCATCACTGGAAATCAAATTTTCAATATTGCCATTAATTGTTCTCACAATTCCTAAGTGGACCTCATGTGCTTCTAGAGTAGTCTTTCTCTGAAGTTCCCTTAGATCTTTAAGTTCATAGCCTTTAATCATTTACCACTTTCTTAAATGGTTACTTCTGCTTTGCATTTCTCAGATCTCTTTAATATCACTCAGTTGAGTCATCACACACTGTTTTTGCCATGTCTCATAGCTGCAATGTTCCCTTTCTTTTTGTTAGGCAGTACCTCTCTCTATGTTTCATTTTCAGTGTCTCTTAATTTTAGAACTGCAGGCACTGTTCATTTAAATATCAAACACTCCAACATGTCTCTTATTGTAGATTTACAGTGTGTTTAAGTTTAAATCCAGAAATTACTGTAAATACTTAAATGTACTAGTTATATTTACTTCATTTTGATTTATTTTTTACAGTTATTCGTTTCACCTGATTACTGCATATGTAATTGTTGCTTATGTTGTATTGCTGCAGTGTTTTTCTTGGGTTTTGTATATTGCCTACTATGTTATCTTTTTATGTTTGTATTGCTGCAGCTTTTTTCCTCAGGTCTCCACTGAAAACAGGCCATTGGCTCAGATGGACTAATCCGGTTAACAAATGTCAAATAAAATAAATAAATAAAATCAACAGTACTTTATTTTCCCTTTCTTAATTGTACTGTAAACTGGTACAGCTGCAATCTTAAAGGCAATCTCTCCATTATGAGAGGAAGTTTTGACTTGGGGTTATCAAGTATTGCCCCTAACGATCTTTTAGTAAAGTGAAATCTTTTACATAAATTCTTGAGTGAACTAGTTTACACTGTCCTCTAATGCCAAAAATTTCCTTCTCACTTTATCTGTATTACTTTATTTTCATACATAGGTCTGCTGGCATATGCAGTGACTGTCTGATGTCCTTATTGTGTTTGGTTTAGAACTGTATCACACCCTGTAGAGTATATATCTGTTTCTAATGTGGCAGGGCAGTTTACAAGGTTGAACACTGTCATTTCTGAGGTTAACTACCCATATAAAATAAATAAATATATTTCTTGTCAGATTTTGGAGTAACAGTAATCATTCTAAATTATTTCATAAACCTGTGACTATAATTGTCCACTCACGCAGTATTTCTAAACTGTTTTGCAATGGCTGAAGCTGTCTTCTCATATATTGCTTTGACATTTTTGTCAACAGCAACAATCATCTCGAGCCCATGTTCACACTGCTGTGTGGCTAGCCCTGCCATGGTTGTTATTCTATATCACACACACGCATGTATGCTCACACTTATGGCCAATTTAGTGTCCAATATTCTGCATGCACTTTTCTTTGTGCACTGATTTTGATAAGGATTTAGTCCCCCACCTTATCTGAACTGCTCTTTCTCCTTAAAGTTGGATTTATGTTGCTTTCTTTGTGACTGCCTCTTTCAGTTTAGTTTGTTTCTCACTATTTGATTTATTTGATTTATTTATTTATGTTATTCTCCTAAATCTGTCTTGTTTAGGATTCTGTTATGTTAAAGGATTTTGAAATCTATGCCAGCATATTTCAAGTCATGCCAGGCTGAGACAGTGCTTTCCTCCACATCATTGTACTGTAATGTTCTGTGTTATTGACATTTGTATTTCTCTGTTTAAATCTGAAAACAGGCCATTGGCTCAGATGGACTAATCCGGTTAACAAATGTCAAATAAAATAAATAAATAAAATCAACAGTACTTTATTTTCCCTTTCTTAATTGTACTGTAAACTGGTACAGCTGCAATCTTAAAGGCAATCTAAGTCTGGTATAATTACGGATTCCCAGAAACCCATTCACTCCTTCATTACCCACATGATCATGGAGGTCTCTTCCAGCACTCAGCAGGAGGAAGACATGAAACGCGTCATTAAGGGAGTGCCCATTACTCATTCAGCACAAACACGTACAGACAATTTAGAGGATCCTCAGTTCAGTTAAAACTCTTATTTGGGATGTGAAAGAAAACCAGAACACCCTGAGAAAACCCATGAGGACACAGTGAGGGCATACAGACGATGCACAAAAGACATCTCAACTGACCTCTGAACTAGAGTACCGATGTTAACCACTGTATTACTATGCCACTTACAGGTTTTATATATCAGTTTTAAATTCCAGCAACATGTAATCTTGTAGCTTTAAATGGCTACTATATTTGTCAGCTTCTGTTTCACAGATTCCGCACTTGCTCTGTTTTCCTTCTAAAATGTAAATTCAACAGGAATCAGTCAGTACTGCAGTGCAATGGATTCAAGACTGCAACATTCCTAGCAATCTTTTTTTGTCATGTTATTTTACTTTAATAGCAATCATTTTGAACTCTAAAATGTAGACGTTCATATTTCCCGTCCCAGTGCCCCTTCCTTTATGCTGTTGCAGATATCAGCTCAGCAGCTCAGTAAGCAGGAGAGAGTCAAATTGGTATTAGAGTAACTAGAAATTCCGTACTGCACTATCGGGAACTCCCCTACTGCATGATCTGTCAGGAATCGCAATGCAAATAACTTATTTTCAGCTAAGAAAGAATAATCATCTACTGCAACACAGATAGTTTAAAAGATGACATGCTTATCCACAAAGTCAATGCCACAAGGTAAATATTTTGCCATCAAGCTAAGTTATAGAAAGAAATATGGCTTCTCAGAAATAAGACTGCCACATATGAAGCCACATATGTTGTTGCACCATTCAGATATCTCAGTGGCTTTACAAGTTAGGGAATGGATGAGGTTCTGCACAAAAGTAGATCAAGAAAAAAGACAGGTATTAAAAATAGAAGAGGAAAATACAGATTTTAGTTTTACAGTAGTTAGGTTAAAGAGGGTGTAAAGATAATAGCTGGTAAATATACACTATTTCTAGAAGGATCCAAGAGTTAAGATAAGTAAATAAATGAAAAGATATATAATGAAGAGGCAGATAAAGATAATGGAAGATCTCTGTCTGCCTGAAATAAACCAGATTACCTCAGAATACCAAGTGTCAGAGGAGGAATTTCCCAGTGGATCTCATCAATAAAGAGGGCTTTATACAGTAGTAGATGAGTGCATACTGGATGTACTAGATGAGTTAACAGGACTAGCGGTGACAGCTAACCTTATAGTTACCATGCCTCAACAAAGTTCATTACTAAGACAGCAGAAGTGAGAATAAAAGCCAAAACAGTAGTTTGAGTGTAATTTGAGCATATTTTGAAGAATATCAGAGGCAGTAAGGGAAATCATCTAAGAGCAGTGGAAAACAAAGATATTAAGTAGGCTATACAAAAGCATAAATGAAGCTGCTTTTAAGGGAATGAAGTAAGAGTTTGTTAGAAAGGGAATGGAAAAAAATAAAAAAAAACTTAAGATGCCTATTAGACTGGACATATAAGTCAGTGGAGGTCTAAGACCCTACAGTGTATTGATGTAAGAATGATACCAGTATGGGGACATACAGGATGGCACAAAGGAGGCTATCAGGGATGTCAAAGGTGCCAAGGAATGGAAAGAGAAGTGATAAATGGAATCATGAGTAAAATGAGAAAAATCTTTACCTTCCTAGGAAAGAAGTGGAAGTCAGCAATTTAACTAGTATTGAGCAAGTTAATTCTATCTCCTTAATCTGTACCTCAGTCAAGACATGCTTCTCACCTGACTATATTCTTAGGAAGGCTAAGCCTGAAGCTTGAGCTCTGTTATCCTAACCAGAGTTTCCCCTACCCTAACCTATGTTTAGAGATGTCCATATGTAATCTATAATGCTGTCAGCAAACATTGCTAAGAGGAAAGTAGATAGGATTTGCAATAATTCCACTTCAGCTGAGTGGACCACCACAATATCTGGCTTGGATCTGCCACAGACCACTTCACATGCTACACTATAAATAAATTATAACATTGTACTTGTGGTGTAGCTGAGGCTTCAGCTATGTGTCCCAGGCATCAGCAATGGCTAGTATGTGTAAAGGAAGCCTAGTTACACAACCAATCATGATTGTTTAGTGGAAACCCATGCTGTACAGAAAGGACTGCCACCAGTGGCCTTTCCAGATTACAAGGACCATCACCCCCACTTACACAGACATACACAAACTAGTGTCCTCCTGTTAACTGATGCCTAATCAACATATAGCTTGAAAAATATAGTGTCCTCTGCAACTGCCATTCTTTATCCCCAAATTCCTTACATTCCTGCCCTCAGAGTCTCCTTCTAATGCTTACACCCTACATACCTGCCCACAGAGTCCATCCTAATGCTTATACCCTACATACCTGTCCACAGTGCCACCTTCTAATGCTTATACCCTACATACCTGCTCACAGAGTCCTCTTCTAATGCTTATACCCTACATACCTGCCCACAGAGTCCCCTTCTAATGCTTATACCATGCATACATGCCCACAGAGTCCCCTTCTAATGCTTATATCCTACCAACATGCTTACAGAGTCCCCTTCTAATGCTTATACCCTACATATCTGTCCACAGAGACCCCATCTGTTACTTATAAACTGCCATTGAGTTGTTGCATCCTGAAAAGTGTTCCCTAGCTGCTGAAAACATCATATCATCAACAGTCCCTCTCTCCACTCAGTGTTCCCATGCAGCACTACTGTCCTGCATTTGAATACCACCACTCACACTACCGTTCCTGTGCCATTGTCTAATAACTTATCCCCTTCATCACTTCAAATCAAATAGTGCCTGTCCAGTTGCTGATGCTTGTAAAGAAAATAAACCTATAGGCAGAGTGGATTCAGAAAGTGGTCAAGGTCTTGGCAAGCTGTGCCTTGTTGTTTATAGCTAAATCTGAATAGAATGTTACACACACAAACTGTGTAATCAGGCATCCATGTAATTAACAGACTGTATGATAACTACAACAACCCATGTAACTAACAGACTATCTGATGCATACAGCACCCCTACACCACTTTATTAATTACTGTTAACCCTAACCCTTACTATGGTCCTGCCCCAAACCTAGCCATGTACCTTGCTCAGAAAAAACTACCACTATGCAAGACAACCTCAGACACACACAGCAAATGCACCAGTACAAAAGCACAGCACTAAGGGGTTGGGAGGGTGGCCTAATAGTTAAGGTGTTTGCCTTACAAACACAAGGTGCAGGGTTCAAGTCTCACAAGGGATAATTGGCTAGGCTTAAAATGGCTCGCAAGGGCAGTTAGCTTAGTACTAATCTATGAACCTATGAACCTATGAAATCTATACTCCTACCTAACCCTTGTCAATCCTAATGCACATACAATCTGAAATGCACACTAAACCTATACCCTTTCCTATCTCTTACCCTAGCCGTGTGTGTGTGTGTGTGTGTGTGTGTGTGTGTGTGTGTGTGTGTGTGTGTGTGTGTGTGTGTGTGTGTGTGTGTGTGTGTTGCTGTTAACATAACCATTTATTGAAAATCTACTAACTAGATGATGCTTACTAATCTACGAACCTATGAACCTATGAAATCTATACCCCTACCTAACCCTTGTCACTCCTAATGCACATACAATCTGAAATGCACACTAAACCTATACCCTTTCCTATCTCTTACCCTAGCCGTGTGTGTGTGTGTGTGTGTGTGTGTGTGTGTGTGTGTGTGTGTGTGTGTGTGTGTGTGTGTTGCTGTTAACATAACCATTTATTGAAAATCTACTAACTAGATGATGCTTGCTAAGATTTGATGTGGCAAAGGAAATGTCTAAATGTAAATGGAAGACAAAATGTACACAATTTTTACTGATTATAGATTAACATGCAGGATACTGCAGTGGTGGTGCTGTGGTAGCATTGTCACCTCACAGTAAGACGTTGTCCCGTTCGATTCTCAGTTAGAGCGTCTTCTGTGTGGTGACATGCATGAATGGGCGTTCCTTCATTGAAGGTTGTGTGTCAGGCCCGGCAAGTCGGCACGTAAAAATCTACTGCCAATCATTAGCGGACCGGAGTTCCGCTGTGGCGATCCCTAACCGGGAAAAAACAGAAGACACAACATAGATTAACATGCAGGGACTGCAATACATCTCAACTGTCCAGATTTGTGCAGAATGTCCAGGTATTTGCTTCATTTTTTTTTGGTCTGTCCCTTGTAAAATTTGTGGTTTTCTGTCAAATTATTAAGTACTGAAGTCACTCAATAATGACTCACATTTCAGTTTCGGATTTCATATTCTTCAGAAAATGCATGCTAACACATATCCTGTTATTTTAGCAACTTTCTAAGTTTGTAATAGCAATATTTAAAATCTGTCCCTATTTTTGCACCTTTGTCCCTCCATACGTTTAGGCTTTGCCCAGATTTCTTGTGCTAAGAGGATGTGGATTGCTACTGAGACAGAAATCTACAGTATTTAGCATTGTATCAAAAGAAAAAAAGGGACAATTTTTTACTGACTACGGCTTAGCATGTATACATTACTAACAAGATAATAGTGTATTGTATTATGGTCGAAACACAGGTAAAGAAACAATCTCGGTGTAGTTTGGTTCTGATACCATGAAGTGCCATTAATGTTTTTACCATTATGGAACCATATTGCAAAAACATCAAATGCTTGTTTCAACTGCTTAGAATGGTCAAGTGAGTTTTTAAAATGGTTACATGAGCAACAATAATCCACATTATAACATGTTAGGGATACCTTGTAAAGTGACAATAATCCATATTATAGCATGTCAGGGATACACTGTAAAGTGACATGTAGAAGAAGAGAAATACCGAGTAAGTCAGTTATAACATACATGTTGACATTAAACTGCTAAAAGCCAACGTCTAAGAAATGGATACCTCAATAAAAAAAAAAAATCACAATCCATGCTATAACACTTTCAACCACAACAGGCCAGAAAGAAATGCAGCTAATTGCTTGGTTGATTAATCATCATCTTCATCATCATCATTATCACCCCCTCTTTTTCCCATTTTCAACATGTGATCTAGGTGTTGCATCAGCCACCTCTACTTTTCTTGATTGAGTGCCATTCTCATACCTTCTTCGCAAGTTATGCTTGACTGTCGCAGGTCTTCCCTCACAAAATCCTTCCATCTCTCTGCTGGACATCCTTGTTTCCTCTTGCCTTCTTCCTGTCATGTTCACCATATCCTCTGCTTTCCTACACATGCAACCAACCATTGTGATATATTCTGTTTGACCTTTTCTAAAAATAGAGCTATTTTGTGTACTGATGTAATGTCATTCCTTCATCTGTCCTACAGTGTGCATCCTACCACCCATCTAAGGTATTTCACCTCCAACACCGTTAGCTTCTTCAGCTGTCAGCCTTCACTGCCCAGGTTTCTGTACCATATAAAAGTACTGGATGCACCACTGTTTTGTACACCTGAATTTTCAGTTTCTATGTCATTATTCTATCACACACTATACCTGACACCCTTTTACAGTTGGCTGTAGCCCATCTGATTCTCATTCAGACTTCCATTCTCCTTAACCTCCCCCTCCCAGATACTTGAAGTTGTTAACCTGTTTCACCATTTTCCCTTCTATCTCAATTTTCAGATTCTTCTGACTTCCCCCATTTGCTGCCATGACAACCATCTTGTCTGTACTCAGTTTTGTCCCATGTTTTGGATTCCATTCCGTTTCCCTATCGTTTTCTGAACATTCTTTTCAGAATCTGCTTGTAATAGCACATTTTCTGCAAACTGCAGCTTTGTTGATCTGTCCCCTCCAATCTCTTTGCTAATGTACACAGTCACCAGCACAAACAGCAGTGGGCTCAGAGCTGAACCCTGATGAATCCTCCACTTCTACAGCCAATCTCTCTGTGACCTGATGACCCCCTCCACTCCAGCTGGGAACCTTCTGTGAATCCAAACATTGCTTGTACTTCTATCATTGGGTCTTTATAAATAGCCTGCATTTATTCTATCAATGTTTCCGGGACTTTGAGCCTCTGGGTCTGTTCAAATGAGCTTCATAGGGACTTTATCTAGGACTCTTTCCAACATGTCTTATCTTTTTCTCTAGTATCTGTTTCACTGTGAAGATTAGGTCTTGTTTGGTTATTTGCATTATTTAAACCAAAGTCAGTTAATAAAACTGTTCAGCTGTAATTTTGTTGTTACTTTTTATGTTGTCAAAAAACACAGTTTTTATTTTCTAAACATACTGCATAATACTATGGTCATTTTTGCGGTCATAATACTCTATTCTTGGGACAATATTAACAATGCTAACCTGGTATGCTGTAATACTGTGCATACCTTTGTTGTCAGCTTTCAAATATAAAATGATTGTTGAATCTATTATAATTTTCTTTGCTTTGTGTTTGGAGACATGATCCTAATTCCTTCACCAAAGCTTCATTTTTCTTAATTTATTGCATGTGGTTAGAATTGTGGGAATGTTAAATTGGGAGCAGTAGGTTGAGACAAGTTGATTCAGTCAGAGTAGGACCACAGGGCTCTCATCTTTTTTGAGTATGCCTTGACATTTGCTTTTACATTTTCATTACCAAGATAAATCTCACTCTGTACCTAACAGACCTTTCTTGTAAGGACTTACATGCAGTAGTGGTAGTGAAAAGCAAAGAAAACCAATCTATTTCTTAACTTTGTTTATGCAGTTAATTCTGTTCTGACATTTTAGAAAGATGCATAACTTTATTAAAATGAGGTATCTTCCTGCGCTATGATTTGCAGCAAAAATATTATGTATGTATATAAAATATTTATTTGCAAAATGAACTTTTATACCATTATTAGTCTGGTAATCTGGTACAGTGGATTATATCTATGAATTGCTAGCAAGCTTCATCTTGCAGTCCTGGCTTTGATTTCCTGAGTCTCTGCCTGTAGTGTGACTCTGAGCTCATCACTTAAGTGAACAGTTTCACCATGTCTTTCCTGGAGACAGGCATCTGTGCTCAATTTAGAAACAAACAAACAAATAGTTAGATAATAGCTGTAATAATTGTAGCACATACTCTGGCTCAGAATCAGCTGACACATTTTCTGAAGCAAAAAGCTGGATCATGTTGGTTTAGAATGGTGAGATTAGGGTCATTTAATTTTTTCCTTTACTGTCAGATTTGTTCTTTCCACCAGCTTTTTTACCCTGCCCCAAATGCTGTTCTTCTACTTAGTATACAATTCTATCCTGTTGTTTTTTTATAAGCTGTCAGCCTAACACACACACTTGTATTTTTAATCTTCTGTCCACATTGACCTTTTTATCATACTACCATGGCTACTATCTCTGCATCATTTTTTGCCCTTTATTGATATATATTTAACAGTGTGATGTTGTATTCATCAGATCTCACTGTCTCAGTATGTTTTTTACCTGACTGGCTTATTATTGACTCGGAATTTACCCTCCTGTAATCCTTACCACACTTTATTTGTGAACATTACCACAGTTTCAATATGTCATCTGCATTAAAGTTGTAAATGGGAAATTAATAAATTGAAATTAGATGGAATCATGTATCATATACAGACTGGAAATTGGGCTGATTATCTTAAGAGGTGGCAGTAACATTGCTATATAAGAAATTCCAGTTAGGTTATACTGCAGATAAGTGGAATAAGGCAAACTACAAGAGTTGAAATATGTAAAGTAATAGGCAGTACAGCTGTGAAAAAAAAGACAAGCTGGTAAATCTTGCTTACACAATAACAGATTTTAAATGCATACTTATTATACTGTTTTCCATGACAAATATTCTTTGTAATTAATAACACTTAGCAAAACGTTTTGTTAAAGTAGTTTTTGCCATAGATGAATTTCTAGAAACTAAATCTTTTATGGTACAATTATTTTTACCATTTTTAGTCGATGAGAAAAAGTCTACTCTGTGCTATCAAGTTTATATAAATCATCATCTGCATTTTATACTTGAAAACAGAGTATTTTTAGAACTGTCATTATTAATATTTTAGATTATTACACATTCATATATATTTATATCTGTGGCCCATGGTAAACATTTGTTTGTTTCCATAAAATTATTAAATCGTTACAGTTAAGATTTGCTGTTTATGTTACAGATGTATATCACTTATTATCATCACTATCTTTCAATTACAACAGGTAGCACGCACACACTTGTTGCAGATTATAGGTTCATAGGTGTGTACTAGGCTATCGGCCCTAGGGCCTATATACGCCTAGCCAAATGAGGTTCTACTCGTGACCTCTACTCCCACATGATTTAGTCTGATTGCTGACATTGCACTGCAGCATAAGAGCAGTGCTGCACTCCTGAATATGGCATGTTTGTCATCCTTTGGAGGCGGCATTAAACCGAGGTCCCATCTGCTTGATTTAGAGGTACCTCAGATGGATGTAAAAGATCCCTTGGCACTAGCCTAGTAGGACTAACCTGGTCAAAAAAGGATAAATAAATAAATACATAAAATAAACATTGTCTCACTGATCACATTATTAAATATTGATTAATACCTAGTGATGTTTGTGTAGCATTTCATAATAATGCAGTACCTTATTATATCACAAACCACTGGGGGAACTTTGCTTATGCCATAACCTCTCCTTGCACATACCCCATCAGAGATTAAGGGGTAGCCATGCACTCAGCAAAGCATGAAAATGTTGCTTGTTTATGTAGATACCACCTTGATCATGTGGATGTGTGGATGCCATATTTCTTCAGAAGCTCTACCTCCCCCACCTTGTAAGTAGACACCTGCCTTCAGTTATCCAATGTTATCCACAGATCAGGTAACAGTTTGTACAAAGCAGATGCACATGCCTCTCTGACCCTTAGAGAAAAGTGAACAAGTCGTGCTTCATCATTCCTCTTCTCCCTCAGTTGGGTCCTCTAATGCCCAGGCCACTAATCAGATTAGGGTACTCAACACAGAGCTGGCAAACATGTGTTAATTTTATTATTTGTTTAACAAAGTAAACCCACTGACCGCATGTGCCTCTTTTCAGGAACAGCCTGGCATCAGCAGCAGGTTAAATGACCCACTCAGTGTTAGTTTCAAAAAGGAGATGAAGAAAAATATACATAGGTGTACAGGATGAAGGTTAACAGCAACTTATAGCCTTATATCGCTAAAATTAACTCATTTCACATTTATGACAGAAATGTACTTTTAGTTAAAACAGATTTAGCTAGAACATTACTTAAACATATATCTTTGAGAGCAGTATTATAAATTTAAGAGAACAATACATTTTCATTATATTTCCAAAATGTCTTCTACCTGTTTGAGTAGTGTAATGCCAGTATTGATGTGAGTTGAATGCATGAAGAAAACACACTCCATTTACTGTCAAGAATAACATAATAATAATTATAAATTAAATGAAAATGAGTCTCACAGCTAAAAAGTACAGTGTATACACTATATTGTTAACAAATATGTAACACACAGCATGGGAATTGAAACTATAGTTCTCCTTTACTGTTTGTCAAAACTGAATATGAAAGATAATTGCCAGTTTCTGCCAGCCTACTGCTCAGCTGCCTGTCAGAAATTTCTTGCTGTCATGGTAAGCTACTAAGTAGGCATTTAAAAAGATGTTATTTTGTGAACAAAATTTGCCAGCTAGCTTTTTCACAGGCCTAGTTGCTGTTTGCGTCCTTCCATATTTCTGCTGTTTAATCTAACTGGATGTTTCACATATCTTGTGACTCATAACATTGTGAAAATAAACCACAACGCAAACAGAAAAGGGGATAGCTAAGCCTTACCATTAGATATCCAAAGCATTTTTGCAGAGTCAAATACTCTTTTCTTCCCCTTTATGTGGGCATTTGCCCTCTCCATGTCCTTGCTACTTTTATGCACTAATTCTGAGATTGCTTTACCCTGCAGTAGGAAGAATTCTCTGATTTTACTATTTCACCTCTTCGCACCTTCAGTTCCATTACTGTGAAAATTGCACTTATGGATTCAAAACTTTTAGCAGGCACCCTTTTGCTCACTCTCCATTGTCTCACAGAAGTAAGAATGTAACTATATGACTTATCTCCATCTTTTAATAGTACCCTAAAAGGATATTACATTGCACTCTCTTGCCAGTAGGCTATTTCACAACTTAATCTTTCTTTTTTTTTAATACAGCTTTCTCTCCATATCTCTGTTGATTCATCTCTTTGCAGAACTAACTCAAATATCTGTATTCATGATTCATTAGATCTGTTTGTTATATTAAAGCAACAGTATAGGACCTTACTCCATGTCTCAGTTATTTTCCCTTGCCTGACCATCTCCACTAAACCTGTTTAAAAGACATAACAGAGGGTAACTCTTCCCTTGTGCATCTGGTCTTCTAACAATAAAATTCCTCCTGGAGCATTCACAAGAAAAGCACACAGTTTGCATTTCATTAAAAAACTACTGCTTTACATAATTGTACATTAACATAGATAGCTGTAGGCTTTAAATTAGCAGGTATATTCTGATCACCTCATGCATGCAGATGGCTCCATAAATCTCTGACTTGTGATGCACAGTTTAAGATGTTCTTACACTAATTTTCCCTTGTAGAATGGGCACATCTAACAAGATGTATATCATGCTATCTATATTAGGAGCATGTGGATTGGACAATGGCAATGGAGCTGTTATTTTGTTTATTATTTATTTATTTGTTTATTTATCCTGCTTACCACTGACTTAAATTCCTGGATTTCCCTTCTGTTCCTTCTGTCCAGAAGCCACCACTGTGATGGTCTTTCATGGGCTGATCCCAACCTTTTCAATGAGAAGACCTTCAAAGGATGTCGGAGGCATGATTACCACTGGACCTGGGAAGTGGAGCAGGAGTGACAGAATTGTTACACTGTAATGAAGCAAGTGATTCTTTCCTAGCCCTAGCTGCTGACATATTTATAGTAGGCTGGGCAGGAAATGAGGTTTGCTCTTGATGAGGTGTCCACCCATGACCCCAAGGAAAACATGCCTTCTCTATCATCCTTTTACCCTCAACCCAGCAATCATTACAGCCTACCAGGCTGACAAACAGTCTGCAGTTTCAGCATAGTACCACCCAATCCAGGAAAGGCAAGCCTATCATCCGTGCTTGCACAATTACCTGAGCTGATTTTGAACTCTGGTCAGTTAGTCTGTAGTTAGATCTGTGTCCATGTATGCCACCAGTACAGGCACTGGGAGCAGTTAGTCAGCATGGAAAAACAGAATTAAAATCTACATACTTCATACAACTCTATTAATGGAAAAATAACCATTATGCTAAATTCAAATCAAAGCAAATCCATTCCAGTCCATTGTCGTTTCATATGCACACCTCACTACCAAGCAAACTTTAAGCCACAACCCCATTGGTTGGGCATCACTAGCAAGCAAACTGTAAGCCACAACCCCGTTGGTTGGGCATGTCTTCTTTTCTCTTTCTTGTTATCCTTCCGCTTCATTCTTTCCATTGTGACTCAGTACCCACATCCAGCACTGGGCTACCAACCTTTCCTACAGCCCCTGGACTATCTATGATCTAAGGCTGGAGCAGCATGGAACCCATGGGTATCCTTGGGGGAGGGGGGGATGCCATTGACTGCCTCCACTGCTTTTTTTTTTATTTATGACTTACTCCTTGATTTCCACCTTCTCCTGCATTTATCTGTTATATCCAAGAATGACTCCACACCCATCCCTCCCTGCTAGCTCCCAGAAGTCTGAGGCTTGTCTTATACTACATGAAGGAATTGTGTTTTCTGCTCCAAAGTCCAATACTTTTAATTATGTCCACTGAACCAGCTTAGGTCTTTTCTTTTAGTAACAATGTGAAGTTTTGCAATGTGAATAGATTTAACATGAATGATTTGACTGTGCTCCTGATAGCACCAGCTGTGATGCAAACTTTGTGAAACTGGCCTTGAGTAGTCTTTCTGTGGTTTTAGATATTTGTTAATATCCAAAACATGTTAAACCCTGAAGAAAAGTTAAGTTTGAAATCAGATGTCTTCCCATTGCTGGCATACTAGCATTCCTAATATATGATATTCATGTATTATTTTGTCTAATTGGTTCTCAAAATTCTTCACTAATCAATAGCACTTCAGAAATAATTGCAAGATATGTCCCATGTATTAATGGTCACACCCAAAAATCAGTCACAAACAAATGTTGAGAAATGATACTTTGTTAATCATTGCTCTGCTCCAAATAACAGAAAATGCAATCCCTATTCATACCCCCTCCCTCAGTTATTGGCTGTTGAACCCAAGTTAACTGATGAAACATATATCTAGCAGTTTCACCCTTTCCCAACTTTATCAGATAATGAATTATCACCAAATGTCTTCAAAGTATAGCTTCAGTTAGGTTACATACCTACTCTTGCCTTCATGGTAAGCAACCCAAATGAGATGTCATGGAAGCAAAAAGTTACTTTTAAGCTCTCACTAATTCAGTGAAAGATAACTTATGGATCTTTAGACCATTCTTTTTTCAGTGACAGCAAGGATGTATTGAGAAAAAATACTATAATGGCTGTGAACTACAAATGAATGACCACATTTTATTTCTAAAATGAGAAATGATACTCAATTTCTCAGATGTTAAAGCTTGTTCACAACAGGGAACACTGTCTATATTACATCCAATGCAATGGGGCTGCTCAAATCAAGTCTTTTTTGAGGGCTGGGTAAGCCCTCAACACACCCCTATATGGGAGGCTAATACCCCAATCCTCTGAAGATGAAAAAATTACATATATAGGGCTAGGAGGTTGGTGTAATGGCTAAGATGTTTACCTCACAAACACAAGGTACAGGATTTAATTTTCACAAAAGTGAAACTGGCTAGGCTTAAAATGACCTACAAGGGCAGGTAGCCTAGTCTTTGACTATAAACCTATATATATATATATATATATATATATATATATATATATATATATATATATATGTTTACTATCAAAATATCTGTCGTACATTGTCCAAACCGGAAAAAATCGAACGGCTGGTTCATTTCATAATGCCGAAAAAAAAACACATTGAAATCACAACAGTGAATGCACACTAGCATTCACTGTTGTGGATTCAACATTTTGAATGCAGATCGCACTATAGTGGGGATCAGGAAATGTACCCTTTCCCTCACTGTAGTGCGATCTCGGAGTTTG
The DNA here is from genome assembly GCF_019279795.1 of Protopterus annectens. NCBI lineage: Eukaryota > Metazoa > Chordata > Ceratodontiformes > Protopteridae > Protopterus > Protopterus annectens. The sequence continues at coordinate 442,255,355 of NC_056749.1, read as the reverse complement.
TATATATAAGTAGCAGGCGGTGTGGGGGCAGGGAGGCTTGCCCCCCTCTAAAACATTTGTTGCTAATGACCAAAAGTGTGGTATTTACAGTAAACTCAACATTCCTGAGATGCTGACTTTCCTGAAATACCTCGTTCGGTCATGTTCATGCTTGTATATTTGATTTCTGACTTTTCAGGTCAGAAACATGAACACACGCACATTGCAAGTGTGAGATTTTGATAGTAAACCTATATATATATATATATATATATATACACACACACACGCACACACACACACACACACACACACACACACACACACACACACACACACAAAATAATTCCATAGAATTTGGTAAGGGAGAAAAGTGCAACATAGTGTACTATGGCCACAGACGGAAACGCATTTTACTCTTACAACAGTAAGCAACTGATGTCAAGCTATTGTGTAAAAGTAAAAGACAGTGTTACCTTGCACGTGCGGTAAAAGCATTCATTTAGTCATTGAAAGTTCAACAGTAATTCACAGGGGTGAATGACTAGCTATTTTAGTCAACCATGAAATGTTAAGATGGAGTGAGCAGTTTCCTGCTTGTTTTATTTGTTGTGAGACTAAACGATCATGGCAGGATGCAGAGGAAGGAGGGAAGTGGTCTGATTGCTAATGAGGATTTCCTTTATCATTGATAAGATGCAGGCTGAGATCTAAGTTCCCATATTAGGCTGATGGGTATCAGGAGTTTCCGGGCCCCTAAGCATGCGATGCAGACTTTGCAACTGGCACAATGCCCTGTAGGAATTATTTAATTAGAGAATGAATTGAGGGCATCCTAAAAGAAGGTACACTATTGAACTGTGCACTGAAAAGAAACAGGAAATACACATTCTAAATGTCACCACTATATTGTCCAATGACATACTTCTGTGCTGTTGTTTAAGAAGAGGTGGGATAAGTTTACATATCTGGTCTACTGCATGTACAGGAAATAAAATGGCATCTTTGTAGTGCAATATAAATGTTCCTCTCATGACATAGAGTTAGAGATGAAAGTTACACTGCATGAAGTGGCACTAGTTTTGCTGTTGTTATTGCTCTGGGTACCCTCAAAAAGGCCAATACTGCTAAATGTGAGAGACAGTAAATGGGATAAAGGGCTGGTCAATATCGGAAATGTATGTTACAATGCCAAAGTAAAAATATTACAATTCATGTGGGAAAATCAAAACTTAGTAAAGACACTAAGCCTTGGGTTTAGCAAATGTCACAGTTAAGTATTTTGTGGATGTCTGTGTCTGTGCTGCACCCTAATATTCATAGTACCGTGAATGTAGGGGAGAGAGGTGACGGCCCATACCCACTCTTTGTTAGGTTCTCTAAAACTATAACACTGGTATGTGTATGTTGCTACCCTCACAGATTGTGATACGAAGTTAGAAAATGGTCTGCTAGGCACCTAACCTCAGTGGCCGTCCAGTTTCTTGCTGGATTTGACATTTGCAGGATTAGTTGTCTTCACAATGATCTATTTCTAGTTATTTTTCTATTTGGAAATATATATCATTATATATTTATTTGTAATTGTATAGCCTGGCATAATGCAAAGCAGTGAACATGACTTTACCAATTAAATAATATAATAGGGACATGCGGGTATTAAGATATGACAAGTAATATTATATATTTATTTTTATTTATTTCCAGTTTGATTACCAGGGAAGTCCACTGGGCCGAAATGACACATTTTCAGTGGAGGCCCGGGGAGAAAAGCTCCAAGTTCAATAAAACAATTGCAATACAACTGGTACATAAGTATAACAGATACATTATATAAAAAGTTACAATTAACATATTTGAAGCCATGATATTTACAGAGTTCATGGTTTTACAGTTTCATTTAAGGAGCAGTGTAATATGTGGAGTTAGACAACCATATAAGTATGAATATGCATAGAAGGAGAAGACAGAATAATGACATAGCTAATACACTCTGGTTATGCATAATTAAACAAGGATGCTATTTACAATATTTACAATGTGAAATGGAAATAAATTAAAGTTATATGACTTATATGGATAGAGAAAAAAATGCTTCAGGTTTTTGGAGGAAATTAATTGTATGAGGGTGCTACACAGAAAAGAAAAGATCCACACTAATAGAATATAATCTATAGTATGAATTCATCTTATGAGGTAAAGCACTGTGATCAGAAAAACTTACAGGAATAGAATATGGGTGTCTAATTTAGGTAGGAAAGGTCTGCATGTGAATATGAAAAATGAATAACAGTTTCACTAGACACACAGAAATAGAGTTTAGTGCCATTAAAAAGCCTACTATGTATCCAAACTATCAACAAAAGCTGTACTTATTTATTTATTTTTTTTTATTTTGAAAAGCCTCAGAGTTTATATGTTGGTATGCAGCCATCTACTGGACAAGCCTTGAAAATGCACACTCCAGACATTTTTCTAGGTGTTTTTTCCAGCCATTCAATCTTTGTCCTGTTATTAAAATATTCCCTGTTAAATTATAAAAAAAAAAAATAGTTATTTTTTAGGATAATATTCTTTTTTTTTCTGGTAAAATTACCATTTGGCTTTCACAACTATTTTAACCTACATTTGAAGGTCATTACTACAGTAAACAATCTGTTCCACCTAAACGTATTATTTATTTACTTAAATTGCAAGCATGCTTTACACTGCACAAGCAATACTGTTTCAGTGACATAAAATACTTATTTATTTTTTTTTATTTGTTAACTTGGTGGTATGGATTGGTCCAAAGAACCCTTTCTTCCATTATCTAATCCATAAGTAGACTCAAATCTTAGTACTCAAGACTCTGCTCTGCATGCAAGTTTGATTTTACCTTAATTATATCTTCTTAACATCTAACAGTGAAAAAGAAATAATGGAACAGATTTTAGAAAATTAAATTATGAAGAAAATTCCATTAATGCAGTAAAATGATACATGCAAGATTTTAAATGACTTCTTGCAGTAATCTCTCAGAGAATGAGAACAATAAACAGATTACAAAAAATATTTACAGAAAGAAATGGCGAGCTTAATACGGAAATAAAATGTCAGAATATTTCAATGTCATTGTTGACTTTTCTATTTTACAAGTAAGAATTATGAATTAATGTCTCTTTTTTATTTGCCATCCATTACTTAGGAGGATATGCAAGAATGTAATCAGTAAACACAATATCAAAGGCAATAATATACATCAATAAAATGTATTAAATTGCATTTCTACCCATTAAATAACATTCCTTGTCCATCTTGGTTGGAGAAAACCCTGGGAAGAATAAGAGTTCTAAGAAGCTCCTCTGAAACACAAGCATGTGACTTCACTAAATACAAAATCTTTTAAATGAAATGTGAAATTCTAAAAGGGCTGTGGTTCTCAGCTGGAGGAATGATGCAGTTCCTTATTTTATGTCCAAAAAATGAGAAGGAATGACAGGTACCAGAAAGAGAAAATCTACGATACTCAATGTATGGAGAATATGAGGAGGAGTATAATATCCTAGAGCACCTTTTAAAGTGCAGCGTTCTGCAACAATCAGGTCACTAACTTTGGTGCAGCAGTCTGAAAATGGGCAAAGACACTAGTTGTTTTACCTTTATAAAGATGGAGGGTGTAAGTCAATAATGCTGCCTACTGTATGAATTGGTAATCAAATAGTATATTTTGCTGTAGATAAACCTAAGTACTGGTATGACGTCCCCACTCTTTGTCAGTAATCAAGGAGCCTAAATCCTCACCACTGACACTGGACAGGGATATTCTCTTGGAACAAAAATGGATATACCCAGTATTTCCAGATGCAGCTCTCTGAGTCAAGCACAATTTCCCTTAGGATCACACAGGGAACACACTCAGTCCATAACATAATTTCTCTGTCCCCCTCCAGGTCCCCAGTAAGACTCCCCACTGGTACAGCTATAGGGTTGAGACCTCAGCTGAGTGATCAAGCCAATCCTATAGCACTATCTCTGTGAAACCAGTGCTTTGTGTCCCTGCCCCAACACACATACACACACACACACACACACACACACACACACACACACACGCACACACACACACACACACACACACACACACACACACACACACACACACACACACACACACACACACACACACACACACACACACACACACACACACACACACACACACACACACACACACACACACACACACACACACACACACACCTGCCAAAGGCTGGCACAGTTTACTAGCTATGCCCCCTTCTGCCCAGACTACAAGGTAGTTACCTATCACCAGACATCCCAAAGCTAGCTATGCCAGCTACTCTAAGGCTCTTGCAAGGGTACCCAGTTATACTGAGTGAAATTAATATTAATACAAATCGTAATGTTGACCAGACAGTCATGCTTTCAGGAGTGGCCACTGTGTCACCAATAGATATAAGTACTCGCAAAGGTTAAAATATTTTCTAAAGGACCAGACTCAGTGAAAAGTTTAAATATATTTAATAATAAATAATAAAAAAACATGAAAATATGAAATACTTATTTAAAGTAAACACCAGAGTTTCGGTCAGAGGAAATATTAAAATAACACAGATGAATAGATTCACACAGTTACAGAAAAAAAGTACTTAACTAATCTCACTGTATGTATCTAATGGATTTAGAGAATTACTATCCCTGGTCACTTACTAGAGCAAAGCAAGATGAAGTAGGTGACCGTGAGAGATCCTTCTGTGTCAGGTACCAAGAAACAGACTGTTGCTGAGACCTCAGTCTCCTCTAATATTAAAACATAATTTCTGTACAGAATGACATAACATATATCTGGCCATCTGACTCCTGGTTCCCAAGCAATCCCCCCCCCCCTTTGCTAGACACTGCCAGGATTTTGCACCTACATGTCAATAATATACTCACAGCATTGTTCAGATCTGGTGCACCTTCTGGAATTCATAAAACAATTGCAAACTTCTACACCTCCTATAGAGAGCAACAAACCATGCTTCTTATAGACATTGTGTCTCTGGCTTTATTTAAAACTGTGATATAACATTTTCATGGCCTAGGCCCAGTAATTAAATGTTCTTACTTTTTCTCAGTCAGGTTGATTGAGATTAACCTCTTCTCATCCAGTATCCTTTGTTAAAATATATGCATTTAAACAGTTACAATAATGTATGTACATTTCTTTTCTGTCCAGCAAGGTGCACTGTTTTAACACAAGCAGCTTTACAAATACATTTTTCAACACAAGCATCTATACAAATCAGTTTGACATACAAATGACATATAATTCTTTACAAAATTCCATCTATCTGTGCTGGTATATGTTATACATCCACTGTCCTACTTCTCCTGGCATAGCTGGCAATACCTCACATTGTCACATCTGGAATGCTAGATGGTTTTAAAAACAGAAGTGGTGCATATTCTAGAGTAGGAGTAATGATTAATTTACCAATAGCACTTCTTCCTTCAACAGTTAAAGAGGAATACTGTAGTGCTGGTGCATAATAGGTTTTCAGTTTTAGTACTTGCTCTGCTGGTGTGTTCAGAACAGAATATGAAGGGATGAAGTCATATGTCAAAACATCTAAACAGAGAGACAGACCCAATGTAGCTACCATTTGTGGCAAGTGCAGATAATCTGTTACTTATCACAAAGTATATTTTCCTGTATGAAAAAGCTTGAGACCTTTGTTTTACAAATAAGTAAATATTTCAGAAATATTTGTAGTGACATTTGCTTTAGATTTTCTGGAGTTCTTATCAAAATCCCATAATACTATATCACCAGCATAAATTATCAAGCTAATGAGGAAATGGGGAAATACATATGAAGCTGACAAAAAGGAGAGAGAAATAGACCTAGTACAAATAATTCTGTAATCCATAATTTTATAAAGAGAGGCATAGAAAAAGGGTATCTCTAACTTTAATATACAAAATAATTTAATCCTAATGATCTTGGAACTCATGAATTCCCTTTGATTTATAGGAAAGAGTCATCAGTTCATCAGATAGGGCTTTATGAGGTACAAAGTTAAATGCTTTGGATAGGCTGAGATATGTAGATATATGTATATATATATATATATATATATATATATATATATATATATATATATATATATAGCTTCAGGAAGGCAATTTAAAATCATGTCTTTGTATATGCTAACTGTGGATGGCTGCAAGGCAGTAGCAGTACTGTATCCAATTTTGAAACAATGCTGTTTATCAAATATTAAATCTCAGTCCTGAAGGTTTTCTTTGAGTTGAGCTGAGACCATTTTTTGTCTGTTTTGGATAGAAATGCAAGCAGGGAGATGGAAGTAAAGGACTACATGAAATGCATAGGATTTCCTATTTGAAACAATGCTGTTTATCAAATATTAAATCTCAGTCCTGAAGGTTTTCTTTGAGTTGAGCTGAGACCATTTTTTGTCTGTTTTGGATAGAAATGCAAGCAGGGAGATGGAAGTAAAGGACTACATGAAATGCATAGGATTTCCTATTGGGTTAGGAGCAACTGGTGTAGCTTTCCATAAAAAAAAGCATTGCAAGCCCCAATGAACTTAGGAGAAGCTATTGTAATCAAGTTGTCCATAACTAGGAATGCATCTTAACCAGTGATTAATCTATTGTAAGTAACACAACTAGGAATGAATCTTAACTAGTGATTAACCTATTGTAAGTTGTTTGTCTTTTCGGCTTTTCCCGGTTAGGGGTCACCACAGCGGAACTC
>NC_056749.1:442128607-442246107 GCF_019279795.1 Protopterus annectens | reverse complement strand
GTCAATGTTCGATTGATTTTTTTTTAGTATGAGGTGAATGTTTAGTGTAACACATAGTATGTTCAAGGAGTGTTCATAGGTTCATAGGTTAGTACTAAGCTAACTGCCCTTGTGAGCCATTTCAAGCCTAGCCAATTATCCCTTGTGAGACTCAAACCCTGCACCTTGTGTTTGTAAGGCAAACACTTTAACCATTAGGCCACCCTCCCAACCCTGAAGTTACTTCCATAGGTTGGGTTGGTTGTTGTATCAAGAGATGACCATTTCATCTACATACAGGAGAAGGGAAGGTGTGGTAAGGATGGCAGAAGATTTTTTTTTATAAAGACAATACATAAAATAAAGCAAATGACTAGAGGATGGTCTGTTACAACAAAAACAAGCCAAGAGATAAAAAACAGACCAGCCACCATGGCTAAAATCATAAATTTAATTAAGACAAAGGAATAAAAACGGAGAAGAGCTTTCACACAATATAGTGCTTCATCAGATCCATAACTTCAAATAGAAGACAATAAGTACTTAAACCAATACTAGCCAATCACAAGTCAAAAGCTCAATGATGTAATGACGGAGCTTGTAGAGCAGGTTTTAAAGGAACATTAGCATTCAACCCTGGAAATGTATGTGCTTGTAGACATACTATCCATTTCATTTCCAAAACCTCAGTCGTATTAATGATGTCCCCGCCTATGATGTTAGACCCAAGGATTTCTAAAGCCATGAATTTTAAGGAATGCTCCTCATTTTGATTAATGGGTTTAAATAAAGCAGTCAATGAATGTTTCCTTCTATTGCCACCCATGTGCTGCAACACACGTGCTTCCAAACACTTGTTAATTTTACCTACGTAAAAAGCTGCAAGATAAACCAAGTTATTAAACTTACAATCAGAATAAAAATCAAACTTAAACTCCTTAATTTTCTTAGGGTGTATAAAAACATTTGTACATGACATATATTTGCAGGCTTTACATGATTTACAGGGGAAGGTACCTTTTCTGCCAGTCAGTGGCCTATCTACTTTAAAGTAAATATAACATAACTGCCTTCTGAGAGATAAGTTATTTCTAAAAGCAAAGTGGGGCTCATCACCCACTATTGCTTTAATTTTATCATCTGATGACAAGATGGATCAATTCTTAGAAATAATGTCAAAAACTGATCCAGTATTACTACTATAAGTTGGGGGGAACATAACATCTGGAATGAGATGTTCTACCCCTCAAAAGATAGGGCTTCTCTTTGGTAGTTCATAAATTATGAGTTTCTTTTGACACACTATTCACACCTTGTTTATGATAGCCCCCATTAATTAAGTCAGAGCTTAATCTCTCAGAGACCATCCAATAATTATTGTCATTGGTATGAAGTCTAGACATCCTAAGCAACTGTCCTTTCATAACATTCTTATATACATGAGCAGGATGCATACTAGTCCTATGTAGGAGGTGTTTTTCCTGCATGCTTTCCTGAAAAGTGATGCATCAATACAGTTGCCCTAAAGGGTCAATGAGATGTCAAGAAAATCAATACTCTCTGTGATGCCCATGCACTACTCTGTAATCAAGGAGCCTCAGTCCTCACCACAAGCACCAGTGAGGGGCATCCACATTAGGAGGATAACAAGTACACACACAGTAAAGTACAATTTCCCTTAAGAGCACACAGAAATCACAGTCAGTCTGAGGCTGGTTTCTCCTTTTCTCTCCAGATCCTCAATAAGACTCCCGACTGGCACAGGTATAGGGCACATACTTCAACCGAGTGGTCAAGCCAAAACTTCCAGCACCCTATCTGTCCAACTAGTGCTTCATGGCCCTGCCCAAGTAGCTGACACACACATGCTTTGAGATATGAATTATATACAAACACACAAACACTCCAGGGGAAGGCTGGCACAGGTTCTCCAGCTATGCCCCCTTCTGCCTAGACTATAAGGTTGTACCAACTGCCACTAACCACCCTTATCAGCTACTATAAAGGCCCTTACCAAAGGGTGTCCAATTCTACTGTACAATGTTATTATTATACAGTTGGTAAGTGTGACTAAGACTTGAAGGCTATGTATGAGTGGTCTATACAGTGTCACAAAATACATGCAAGTACGCTTAAGAGCTTGAGTATCTCTACACACATACCAGCCACAGTTAAAAGGTTTAAAATATTTAATAATAAATGACAAAAACACAAGACACTACTCATCATTTCAACACAGTAATAACAGAGAGTTCAGAAATCACAGGAAAAATACTTTAAAACAATATTGTAGGACAGTTTGACATAAATATAGAAAACAGCTAGACTAATCTGGCTATATTTATATCTATCTCTAAGAGAAATACTAAGATCTAAATAACTTTACTTACAGAGCAAGGCACAGTGCTGGTGAGTTGTTAACAGGTCTGAAGAGAAATACAAAATGCTATCCTTACTTTCTGAGATAGCCTTTAAATTGATAATACACACACATACAGTCATTTCAGATTACATCAGTCTTGTTACATCTGCTTAAGTTTCCCAGGCTCACATAGCTTAAAATTTAACATTTCTCTTTTGATCTACACCTGCCAGGAAGCCACAGCAATAAATGACACTTTACATGTGAAACCTGTAATTTATCTATGTCTTAAGACAATAGAAAGAATTTCTAGCTGCAGACATCCTGTCTCTGAGCTTGAGATCAAACACAGTCGTAAAATCCTTTACTTATCCACTTTCTTCCAGCAGAGTGCACTGTGGTTAAATTTTTGAAGCTCAGAACATAACACAGTTTTCTTACATCTCTGAAACTAGCTTGTGGATCATGTTAACAATTACAATGACATAGAATTATTTATAAAATTCTATCTGGCTGGACTGGCAGACCCTCATTTTTTCACATTCTCATAATAATGATAGATTGTAAATCTAAAGCAAGGTGTACTATTCTCCAAAAAGGAAATAAAATAATACAATAATTCAAGGGATGCATTCCATAGAATAAATACATCATCAACAAAACACTTGTAAAAAAATCAAATGTTGCTTATAAATATGATCTGAATAAACCACCTCAGCTTCCATTTAACTAAAACTAAATTAGCATAACTATTGGCGCAGGTTGTGTCCATGGTTACAGTCTGCTTCTGCCAATAAAATTCATCATCAGACACAAAAATATTGTACTGTAAAGCCATTTCCAATAAGGCACAAAGCAAACTTATGTGCTGACTTGAATATTCACTATTCTTCTGCAAAAAAGGTCTAATGGAATCCAAACCAAAGTCTATCGGAATAAGGATGAACAAAGTACAAACATCCATGGTAACTAAAAAGAATTTCCTATATGAAAAATCAGGTTGTTGTATGCATTCACCAAAAGTCTGAAGAAAATCCTTTGTGTCCCTGAGAATGGCAGGAGCCTTAGTAATGAGCACCTTCAACTGGTATTCTACATAAAAAAGGTTCTGAAATCCAACCGCTCCCTGAAACAATAGGGAGCATGGAATTATATTGTGGGCATTTACAGAAAACTTCAGTAAGTAGTGTGTGATTTTCATTCCTACTGACCAAATCATCTAAATAAGTGATGTGTTCCATATGATAGTTCAATGTAAACTGCTCCTGTTAATTCTCTACTTCATGCATCCAGCTTTCATCCTCCCAATGTTACCAGAAACATCCCCAAATCACAATTCATCAGGATGTGGCATATCTGCTCACAGGATTCCTCTTTTGAGGTCTTTCAAAAGGATCTTGTTAACAGGTTTTGTGAAAGGGGTTATAAGATGGGTTATGTCCTAGGAGCCAGTAATTATGCTGCTACCCTCAATAGGGAGGATATACTTAAATATAAGGAGAAGCATCAGGGCACTGGCAATGGCATATGTTTCATGACTACATATGGCAGGAATACCAATACTTTGATGGACAGTGTACGGAGACACTGCAACATACTATTGGCTGACAACACCTTATCACAATATCTTGGGGATACATGTCATTTTTCATTTCTTAAAGGCAAGAACCTGGGTTCACATTTGAGTCATTACAAACAGCCTCATAGGTCCACCTTCACAGATAGCATTCAAACAACACTCTCAGGGGACAGATTGACTGGATGCATGCCCTGTGGTCACTGCAGTCACTGCAGCCACTGAAATAAGGTCACCAAGTCCAAACAATTCTCTAGTAGGAATTGTGGTGTGGTTTTTGACATTAAATTCTTTGCTAATTGTGGCAGTGACTGACTGGTTTACTTGGACTCATGCAGTTGCTCTGCATTTTATGTAGTACAGACATCCAGGCCACTTAGATTGTAGATCTCTGAGCATCTAAGTGATATCAAATGTAAGAAAACTAGCAATGCTCTGTTTACACACACCACCAAAAACCCCACAGCTTCTTTCAACTTTATGATTATTGACAGAATTTTGGGTGACAGATCAAACAAAGTGGGATGACACTCTACTTTGGATATTAAAGAGAAAATAATTATCATCTAACTGGGTGGACTTTTCCCACCCAGATTAAATGAATATTTATGAGGTAACCAATCACAGTATGTAATTAATTTATACTATTGTATAAAAGGAATAAATGAATGCTTTTGTTTTTAACACTAATGAAGGCTATGAAATTATTCTAGCCAAAACTGGTCTGTTCTTTTTTGTTCTTTTTTATGTAACTTAATAAATGTATCTTTATATTTGTTACAGCATACAGTTGCTGGCTCAGTATTTTCATGATTTCAATTACCCAAACATTAACTGGGAGAACTACTCAAGTACTAACTCCCTTGCCCAAAATTTCCTAGAATTTATAAACTCAAACACCCTGGATAAACTTGTCAACACTCCCACCAGAGATGACAACATATTGGACCTGGTCATCACCAACATGGACAACCAGTGTTCCACACCGGAGGTCAACCCCTCACTGGTTAGATCTGACCGTAAACAAATCACTCTGGATATCCACATTCCGCCCTCACTCCCGGACAAGGAAACCACCATGAAAAACATTTCAAAAGCAAACTTCATGTTACTTAAGAACGAGGTTGAAAGTTTCAAAGCCCCCATGCTAAAGGATAACACTGTCCAAGCTGCAAAATCCTTTACTAATGCATTTTCCAGGCACCTACAAGAAAGCATGGATCATGCTATTCCAAGCAAAACCAAGACTCGCTCCTCCAAGAAAAGGAAACCAGTCTGGTGGGCCCCTGCCATAAACAAGCTATACAATAGAAGGAGGAAACTAGTAGAGAAAAGCGTAAAATCCCAAGAAGAGAAGACATCCCTAATCAGTATCAGCAAAAAACTACGATCCCTCATAAAATTATCCAAGGCGAGCTTCGAGAGAAAAATTGCCAAGGACTCCAAAGATAATCACAAGGCATTCTTTAGCTATGTCAAGAATCTAAATGGCAATGCCCATGGTTAGTGCAGAATGGCACAAAATACACTGAACCGACCGATATTGCCAATATCCTGGCAGACAGGTTCAGTGCAAACTTCACCCCCAAAAGGGCCCATAATCATACCAGAAGAATGTAGAGCCACTGAAATCACAGACACTCAGGTTAAAAAAGCCCTCTCCAAAGCCAAAAACACAGCATCAGTGGGACCGGACAGTATCCCAGGCTGCGTCAAAGACAAACTAACCCCTCACCTAAACACACTGTTCAAACTCAGCCTCTCCACAGGCTATGTACCCATAGAGTGGCACACAGCAATGGTTATTCCGCTCCACAAAGGTGGAGCCACAACAGACCCTGGGAACTATCACCCTATAAGCCTGACTAGCTTGGTCTGCAAGGCTATGGAGTACATCATCATGGAACTCATTAACAGAGACATTGGGAACCTCAAACACTGGACCCTACCCAGTTCGGCTTTGTTAAGGGCAGATCATGCCTCCTAAACCTGGTGGACTTCTTTGAGACAGTTACCAAGGCTATAGATGAGGGAAAGGTGGTACACACAGCCTACCTAGACCTTGCAAAGGCCTTCAACACCATTCCTCATTCTGGTATTATAGACAAGCTCACCAGCCTGAACATAAACCACGACATCATAAGATGGGTTGCCAACTGGTTCACGGACAGAACCCACATGGTGAGAGTTGCAGGATATAGGTCCAACTCTAAACCATTTGCAAGTGGTATTCCCCAGGGCTCAGTCCTAGGACCCTCCTGTTTGGCATATACTTCTCAGAGGTACAGGCAAGCACAGGGGGACTATGGCTGACCATGTTCACAGACGACTGCAAGCTAGGGGCTATAATTCACTCTCCAGCTGACATAGACATCCTCCAAAAGGGTCTCACTGAGACGGATACCTGGTGTCAAAATCATGGCCTCAAGCTAAATGCCAAAAAGTGCATAGTCATCCCCTTTGGAAAAAACAAAGTACCCACAACCTACCACATAGGTGGTAGTCCCCTAAATACGGAAGAAGTAATAAGGGATCTGGGGACCCAAGTAGATAGTAATCTCTCCTTTGATAATCACATTGCCTAAGTGGTTAGAAAATCCTTCTATGTGGCCCACCTAATCACAAAAGGGTTTGCATCCAGATCAAAAGAGGTCATTGTGCCCCTCTACTCATCACTCATCAGTCCCATCACAAAGTACAACACCCCATTTGGGATGTACCTTACAAGATACCCGCAACAGCTGGAAAGACCACAGAAGTACTTCATTGAAAGGGTCACTGGCCTGAAACAGATGCCCTATGAAGCTCAACTGAAGAAACTCCAGCTGTACTCGGTTGCATACTGCCTACTCAGAGGTGTTCTCTGCCTGACATACAAGGCCATGTCCAAACCAGAAATGATGGACATGCTCCACCTAAAGAAAACCATATCCCCTTGAGCCACACGTTCTAGGGATCTAAACCTCACCACAACAATAAATAGGATGTGTTGGAGGGATACATTCTTGTCCCAGAGACTTCCCATGCTTTGGAACAAGATTCCAGTCTACATTAGGCACAGCTCCTCTTTAACCCTCTTCAAGAGAAACCTTGACGAGTGGATGGGAAACAGAAAGTTTACCCCAGGGATCACTTCAGTGGCTCTGCTGAACAGAGGTACAGGGGAACTAACCTAAGGGGGCAGCAAAAACCAACACATTCAGGCTTGGCTTATAAATGCCTTCGGCAGATAGCCTAGTAACTACCTATGAACCTATGAACCTATGATGTTATTTTTCTGTGTCAGACTTTCCTTGAAAGCATTAATGTCAGTGGTGGATTCTATGATTGGTCCTAATTCACAATTCTCTGCAAAGATGGTAAGCCAGAGACCCTTGATGTTGGCCCTGACTTGAGACAAGAAGATACGAAAAAGGAGTGGTTCCAGGAATGATTCCTGAAGGACCCCACTGGTGGCTGAATTCTAACTACCTGGTTCCTGACTGTAAGTCAGCTAACTATTCACTGGGTGACATAAGAGTTTATACCTAACCTTTTGATTTTGTCAACAATGTCCAAGTGGAGTATTGTGTCAAATGCTTTGGTCAGACAAAAGTAGGCAGTGTGATCATTTTGCCCTCATCCATTGCTTTGGTGATCTTCTCAAAGAAGTCCACCAGGTTAAGTAGGCATGGTCTGCCCTTGATGAAACTAAACTAGGTTGTATCCAGTATCTAGAGGTTTTCTATGCCATTATTGATCATTTCCATGATAATTCTTTCCATGTCTTTGTATATGAGACTAGTGAGACTTAAGGGTCTGTAGATGACCCACATTTGTGCAGAGGGATGACTGTTGCTGTTATTCATTCATGAGTCATGAAGACTGTTTGGAGGCTATGGTTAAATAGTGATTCCAGAGGGCCTGATAAGTCATGTTTCATACTATTTAGAAGGCTATGCAATGCTCTTGTCCTTATAGAAAGCATTGAAGACCTGTTCCCTAGTGATAGTAAGGAGAGTTATATATATATTTCCTGAGGAGAGGATGAGAGGGGGAGAGAGAGGTAAAGTTAAGCTGAATTTGTCTGCCAGTAAGTTTGCTATATCTTCCAGCTCAGTACAGATGGCTCTATTAACAATGATCTCTGTACATAATTGTTTATTGCCTTTGAGTTTGCAGACATAGCTAAAGAAAGCTTTCTAGTTATTTACCTCAAATTTGGCTTTAGTAGACTTCATTTGTCCTCTGAGTTTTTGTTTAGTTTGATGAAGAGTGCTTTTACCCTGCTCGGTGCTATACCTCCTAATTTTTACCAAGATTCTTCCTTCTGTTAAACAGCCTATTGATGCTGTGATTCCATTAGTTTGGTTTATTATCTGAGTCTTTTCTGTGCTTATTCCTGGTGGGTACAGCTGCCTCTATAAGGTTTCTATGAACAGTTCTGCATAGGCAACAGGGTTCTCAGGGTTTAGGGAGGATTGAATTTTTTGCAGGTTATCACTTAATGTTAGGAAGTTAGTCTTAGAGTATTTCCTGAACATTCCAGGGTTAGCTGGGGTTCCAGGTTTATTTTTACTTCAAAGGAGACTATACTGTGGTCTGTCCTTACCAGAGAAGACATTATACCATGGGGTGTGCAGCTCTATGCCATATTAGTGAGGACCAGATCCTATATGGTTGTACCCCTGGTTGGTATATTGGTAATCTGGTCTGGGGAGTTTGTGTTTACAAAATCCAGGAGTGTCTCTCCCTGCACATTGGTGTTGTACATGATTCCCAGATGATATTGTGGTAATTAAGGTTTCCCATGAATATGGTATTGGGTTAGATGGTGAGTGTTTCCAGTAATCTTAAGTACATGTCATGGGTTTCCTGATTTATAGAGGAGGACCTATAGCTTGCAAGGAAGTGGTATGGAATTTTGCCTATGGTGATTTGAACATGGTGATGCTGTAGTGCACTGTTCTGTTTGACCAGACTTGAGGTATTTTTATTTTACCTCAGCCTTGAGGTAAATCAAGACACCTCCACCTGCAGTCCCTGTCTGTGTAGTAGCTGGTCTAAATGTGTGGACGTCACTATAGCCTTGCACTGTTGGTGTGCTCTCCATGGCTTTAAACCATGTCTCAGTGACTGCACAAATGTCAACATTCTCTAGGCTGAAGAGAGCTTGTAGGGAATAGAGTTTCTTGTTTAGACTCCTAGCATTGAGCAGTAGCACCTTTGGATTTTCTTGATTTTGATTTTTTATGTCAGAAGTGCTTTTAGTTTGGCATTGCCTAAAAAAGGCACTATGGGAAAGACAGTGTTATAGCTAATATTCAAAAGTTCATCCCTGGTAAAGCAGCATGGTCTGTTGACCATCTCTTTTCATGCTGACAAATATTGCACCCCCTTTAGAATGACACCAGAAACTGTCAGTTTTTAAAAATCAATCATCTTCTGTTTGTATTATGGCATCATCCTTGGAGAAGACAGAATGCTGCTCAATGCTAGACTGATAACAGCCTAAGACATATATTCCAATAGCTGAGTGATGTCTCTCTTTATATAGTCTAGGAAGGTACATCTGAGGTCATTCACACCCATATGGACTATGACTGAGTCATACTGCTCCTTTTGGTCCAAAGACCTGAGTGCATGCCTAATGTGTTAGATCCTAGGCCTTGATAAACAACTGACTGTGAATTCCTCCTTACTCAGCCTAGAGAGAGGGACATCAGTGTGTCTCACAGTGGAGTCTCCAATGATCAGAATGTTGGATTGTGTGGTGGTTTGCCTTATGGGCTTAGAAGTAGATACTTCATGACATGTGGATGTGTGTGTTGATGCAGGTGTTGCTTTGAAAAGTTGATTAGGGGCTGCTGAGGGCACATGTACTTTGTCCAGGAGGCCTTTGGGGTTTAGGAAAGTTCCATTTAAATGCCTCAGCATATGTGGGTCTATGTGTCTGCTTTCTACTGAGTGGGATGGGTGCAGCGTGTGTACTACTGACAACCTTATTGACATTAGGTGTGCTTTTATGTGAGAGCTTTGCCTGTATTGACATTGTACAAATACATCTCTCATGTACCTTATTAGTTTGCTTGAGAATTAGCTGGTTGTCAGTAAATATCAGGCAATTTCTACATTGTCTCAGGATGGCCTATATTCACCAAGCTGGTATTGGAGAATAGTAGGAAAGTTCATACCAGTGACAACAGGCACTTTTTCATTGATTAGACAGCTGTGGAGAGAATATAAAGTAAAGTAAGGAATGCCTGGTTTACAACTCTTGGGGCAGTGCTTGTCACTGCAAAATAGTTGTTCTGTGTGCAGTAAATTATTGTTGAAATTTCAAGAGTGCTTTTGCAGGAAACGTTTCAAGTCTAGGTGCCTTCATCTGTGCAGAGCATTGTCAAACACTTAAGGAGAAACTGCTAAAGTAGACCCCGATGATTTATGCATGAATTATTTAGGGAGATATCCTGAAGTTAGGTTAGACATTAGTTAATCATACAGTACTTACTGAAAAGAAAGAATTAGCTTTGTTACAAATGATGAATAGTGGGGGTGGGGATTCACCTAATGGAAACTGCCTGGCTGCTACTAGTACTGGTCTCACCATGTCTCATGCTGCTGTGATACAGTGCCCTTTGGATTCTTATCTCACCAGAAGCAAACAGTAGCACCAATCCTAAGATCAGAGCAGGGCACAGGCTCTTTAGTGATCAACAGTCTTGTCCTAGAACTTCTATGGGTTTGTAAGCTTGTTGTAGCCTTTTCCTGGTAGATGTCTTGAATAGCAACCAGACCAATAAGGAAGGTCAAACACAGACACTCACTGCCCAGTCACAAACAGTCAGGAGTCAATGCCCTCTGCTTCTTCTCTCACCAGCAGCAAAATATAAGCACACCCACTCATGAAGCAGTTATTGAGCTTTCTGATGATCAGCAGTCTCCAAGAAATAATGTCTCTATGCTTCTCCTCTCACTTGGAGAAAAACAGAAGCACTAATTCCAAGATGACTACTGAGAGGCAGAATGTAGGCTCTTCAATAATAGGTAGTCTTGGAGGAGATGTTGCAGATTTTAAATGTAAGATGGAAAATGGGTTAATATACTAAGATTTGCACTGTGCACTAAGCAGTTGGATATGAAAGGAGTGACTCAAGCTTTTGCAATCTAAGGGAAGAACCACTAGTTTTAAAAGAACAAGACAGATCAGATGGGGGTGGGGTCTTAGTATTCTGTCTTTATGGAATATGGTGGGATGGCCAATAAATATAAACAGATGAAGGGGTGTGACTTCATAAAATGATAATTTTGTGCTTAATAACAATAGGTATTGAACAAGGAGAGGGAAGGAAATACATGGTCAAATTAACATAAGGTGTGGCCAACTAGAGAGGTAATTGAGTTTAAAAACACAATAGCACCAGTGTGGAAGGGTGGAGAAACATTTTATTGTTTGACTCACAAGAGACGCAGCTCTGGTCTCTTTCCTGTTTAAGTATTTAAGAAAGCAGAATAGAATTAAAGCACAGTGCAATGAAAATATACCACAATGCACAAAACAGAAGAAGGCAATGAAACAACACAACTTACAAGAAAGCAATATAATGAAAAAATAAAGTAACCTTTCCCTCACAACAGTCTCTCAGAGTCTGAGTGAGCACTTCCAGTAAAGCCTTGAAATGTATTTTACCCATTAAATTAAATGCTCCTTTCCTAGCTCCTCTTCAGTTCAAAGCTAATTAACCTTACTTGACATTTTCTAATTTATGTATGTCTCACAAGAGACACAGCTATCTTGCTATCGTGGATCCAGTTTACAGAAATGTTTTATAGAAGCAGGAAGATGTAAATGCTTCTCCTCTGAACAGGGCCATTGCTAGAATTTTGGAGGTCCCCAACAAATGTCAAGTTGGGAGCCCCCTAGGCACTTCCAGTCAAAGTATTACCCTGTTACTGCCACCCCTTCTAAGCAACCTTTTTGTTCATGCTGTAAATTCTAGGTGTAGTATGCACAGACTGACTGGTAGCTATGCTCACATTAGAGCAGACCTGTGTACCACATTTTGTTTGCCCAACTCACAAAGGGACATTCACAGTTACTGACATTTAGTTGCAACCATGATACAATACAACCACTCTATACAGCTCTAAACTTAGGTAAAATGGTGCCCTAGGTGTACACACACACACACACACACACACACACACACACACACACACACACACACACACACACACACACACACACACACACACACACGCGCGCGCTCACACAAGCATAAGCCATAGCAATGCTAATTTTCTACTTATTTCAGGAAATAGCAATACATTGTGCTACACTGATGCTGCCACACTAGACAGGTGACTGCTGTTTAGCAGTCCTCAAACAACAGCAGGAGTAAGGCACGTTTACTTATTTCATTGAGGAGTAATGCATACATGTCACTGTCCCTGATTTCACAGACCTTCCCTGATTTTGTTCATGATCTTGCTCTGTCCTTCATAGAAAGTTTGATTTGCTGGTAAATCACCAAGGATTACAGACGGTCAATAAATCCAGACATCAGAGTTTTTTAGTTCTTATTGTCCAAAAAAATGGATGTTGATGCAAAAGATGTTTCATCACTTGTTTACGTATCTCCTCATCGGTTTTAGGCATCTCGATATCCTGAGTGAAGCTTCATAATTTCTTCAACAAATTTCTTCTTTCATCATGTTTTGTATATAACTTCTTGTAAAACTCTATGAATATTTCTTCCTTTTCTTTGTCAGTTTCAATATCTCTGATTTTCCTACCTTTCTCCCCAGTTTCTGTTGTCTTAATCATTAATCTATATACTTCAGTAATTTAGGCATGTTCTCAAAATATACTTGCTTTATTGCTACCAGTTTTCTTTTTACTGTGTCTTGCAAGTGTTCAAGAAATTTATTTCTAATTCTTCTAGCTCATTACTTTCTTCTTGCTGCTACTCCATTTGTTTATTTCTTGAAGTTCTTTTATTCTTTTTTTAAACACCTTTATTGAATTATCACTTGTGACATAAGCAAATTTGCATTTATATAAATGTAATCAAACTGTATTAACAAAAGTAAACCCTTATGTCACTAGATGGGTTGCAAACTGGCTAAAGGACAGAACCCATAAAGTTAAAATCACTGGAACAATGTCAGACTCAAAGCCAGTCACAAGTGGTGTCCCACAGGTATCTGTCCTGGGACCCCTCTTGTTCGGCATTTATTTCTCAGATGTTAAAGCAAACATGGGAGGGCTGTGGCTGACAAAGTTCGCAGATGACTGCAAACTTGGCACCATAGTCGATACACCAGCAGACACACACATCCTACAAAAAGGCCTCACTGAAACGGACAACTGGTGCCGTAGTCACGGCCTTAAACTAAATGCCAAAAAATGTATAGTCATCCCTTTTGGAAAAAACAAAGTGCCCACAAATTATCACATAGACAGTAACCCACTGAGTACGGAAAAAGTAATCAGAGACCTAGGGACCCAAGTAGACAGCGACCTCTCATTTGACACCCACGTTGCCAAAGTGGTTAGAAAAACATTCTACCTTGCACACCTCATCATGAAGGGATTCACATCCAGATCCAAGGATGTCATTGTACCCCTATAGTCCTCCCTCATCAGACCCATGATTGAGTACAATGCCCCATTTGGTATGTACCTCACCCGGCATTTGCAACAGCTGGAGAGACCACAAAAGTACCTCACCAAAAGGATCAAGGGTCTCCAACATATGTCTTATTCTGACAGACTAAAGAAACTTCAGCTATATTCAGTAGCATACCGCCTGCTCAGAGGTGATCTCTGTCTGACGTACAAGGCCATGTCCAATCAGGATCTGATGGACATGCTCCACCTCAAAAAATCCAAATCCATCAGGACCATGAAAGCTAAAGACTTAAACCTCGGCACAAGTATGAATAGGACATGCTGGAGGGATAGATTCATAACCCAGAGGCTTCCCATGCTTTGGAACAGGATCCCAGTTCATATTATGCAGAGCCCCTCACTGACTCTCTTCAAGATAAATCTTGATGAGTGGATGGGAGATCGTAAGTTTACCCCAGGGGTCACATCTGTGTCACTGCTAGACAGGGGCACAGTAAACTAATTCTATTATATAAGGGGACCTTCATTGTGTCACTACTAGACAGAGGCACAGTATTCTAGATTTATTCTTTACATTTTTGTACCATTTCATAGGGTGGCAAAAGCCACATCACTATGGCTAGGCTTACAAATGCCCCAGGGCAGATAGCCTAGTACTATACTATGAAACTATGAAACTATGAAACTATGAAGTTAATATTAACAAACATTATACTTTACATATATTGCTATGTATCATATAACCTAAGCAACTTTACATAATGTATTCAATTTTTGACCTTTCTTATAGCAAGAAGCATCTTTATTAAATATATAAAAGAAAACAAACCACACCGACACAATCCTAATTGCAAGCATTTTACATTACAAACCATACTGATACACTCCCAGTTGCAAACATTATACAACACTTACAATTTAACCAATCATTTTCAGTCAAACATTACATAGCTCATTTAAGTTATGCCTTATTTTAACAATCATTCCTCCCCTGTATGCTTAACTCTCAACACGGAATCATAAAAAGTTTGGACAAAGGCCTGTGAAAAGTAGGTCCAACTGGCTAAAAATCTGTATGCTGATTTACATAAAATTTGCATACACAATTATGAAACTTCACCTACAATTGTGGGATACCACTTTTAAACACAAACTGAAGAACAGACAACATATTAAACACAAAATAAACAGAAGAACAATAGTGTTTTTTATATTAATATTTGCACTTGTACCAAACTTTGAACTTGTGCAACACTAAAATACAATTTTTTAATAAAAATAAAATGAACTGCTTCCACACTAATATTAAGCTGCTGTCATTTGGTCAAAATGGTTTATTACACATTTCTTAAGTTGAAGAAATCATCCTGGTGATTTGTCAAAAAAAAAAAAACACAGTTTTTATGAGAGACCAAAAATATGAGGCAAAAATTTGGACAATCTGTCAAAATCTGTACAGTTGAGAGGTATGTCTGACAGTGATTTGCCAATTGCCAGAAAACTACAGTTTTACGAGAAACTGTCCAAGGACCAAAAATATGAGTCATAAATGTGGATATTCTACAAAAACCTGGAGCTTACTGAGCTATGCTATGAATCTCTGGAGGAGCCGGAAGAAGTAGATATAATTTCTCATCCTCCACCTGTGCTGTGTGACCTGTCCTTCCCGATTCTTGCTAGGTCTGGTCTGGGATTCCTGGGAGTGGGAGTGCAAGACACTGACTGGGTGGACCAGTCTGGAGTGGAGTCTGTTTGAATCTCAATTGCTGGCTGCTGCACTTAGTACAGAGAATGTTATGTACTAGTAGTACTTGCTTCGGCAGCTTCCATTAACTTAAATATTAATTGAAACAGCTGAGCGTTAGTCATCTCATCCTCCAGTCTGCTCCACTTGCTGGTCACCGCTATCTGCTGCTGCATGCTGCTCACCCATCCCTACTAATATAAATCCAAAACATATGAACATACACAGAGGTAAACACTAAACACACTACAGACACAGTCCAAGCCCTCAGCCAAATTCTGACTGGCTGGAAGTCTGCCTCACGAACCTGGTGTCATTGCACATGCCCCCACATGTGATGATGTCAGCAACAACTTTGAACAAAAAAAATTAAAAATTGAAAGGGCCACTCTGGAATTCATGGCACCCCATTATTTTTCCCTCAAAACTGGTAAATACCTAGGAATTAATATGTGATGCCCCTGCACTGGCCCAGTAATCAAGGAGCCTCAATCCTCACCACTGGCAACAGTGAGGGACATACACAATGGGAGGATTATAAGTACACACACAGTAAAGTACAATTTCCATTAAGAACACACAGAGACCACCGTCAGTCTGGGGCTGGTTTCTCCCTCTTTCTCCAGATCTCCAATAAGAGTCCCCACTGGCACAGCTATAGGGTTGAGATCTCAGCCGAGTGGCCAAGCTAACACCTCCAGCGCCCTGTCTGTCTAGTCAGTGCTTTATGTCCCTGCCCAAGTAGCTGACACATGTACACACTTTGAGATTTGATTGATATATAAACACACGCACACACCTGGGAAAGGCTAGCACAGATTTACTACCTATGTCCCCTTCTGCCTAGACTATAAGGTAGTTCCAACTGCCACCAGCCAACTCTTTATCAGCCACTATAAGGCTCTTAACAAAGGCTGTCCAGTCCTACTGTGTAATGTTTCTATTATCTAAATGGTAGTTTTGACCAAGTGCCAGACTATTAGGAGTGGCCCGTACAATGTCATCAAATACACATTCAAGTATTCTAAGTATTCTAAGAGCTTAAATATGTCTCATAAATATCACCCACAAAGATAGTTTTAAATATATTTAATAATAAATAATAAAAGAACAAGACAATACTCAGTCAATCAAGACAGCAACTTCAGAGTTCAAAATCCCAGGAAGTATTTAATACAACATTGCAGGACAGTCTCAAATAAATACAGAAAACATCTAAACTAATCTTTGCTATATTCCTATCTATATCTAAAATAGATACTATGCCCTAAATCTTACTTACAGAGCAAATGCAGATGATGATGATGATGATGAGTGTATGTTTCCAGGTCATAGACAAAATACAAAATGCCCAGTGCAAATGATTGAATGACTACAGGCCTGTTGTTTTGATGTTGACAGTCATGAGGACTTTTGAGAGGCTGGTATTAGCTCACTTGAAGGATATTACAGCTCCGATGTTGACCCCCTTCAGTTTTTTTATCAAGAGAACCGGTCAGTGGATGATGCAATTAATATGGGCCTGCACTATATTTTGCAGCATCCTGGCAACCCAGGGACATATGCAAGGATTCTGTTAGTGGACTTCAGCTCTGCATTTAATACAATAATTCCAGAACTTCTTAATGCTCTCTTACTAGGTGACTTCAACTACCCCTCCATTAACTGGTAAATTACTCATGTACCAATACACTTGCCCAATGTTTCCTGGAGTTCATCAATTCCAATGCCCTGGACCAGCTTGTTCTTACCCCAACTAGAGGTAGTAACATCCTTGACCTGGTCATTACTAAAGTGGGCAACCATTGCTCTACACCAGTAGTTGGCTCCTCCCTGGTTAGATCTGACCACAACTAGTCACCTTGGAAATCCACATCCCTCCCACCCCAAACCCCCACCCCTACCCCTCGCAAAGGTAACCACCATGAAAAGCTTCTCCAAAGCTAACTTTGGGCTCCTAAAAACAGAGGTGGCTAACTTCAGGGCACCCATGCAAATGGAGAATATTTACATGACTGCAGAATCATACACCAATGCATTGTACAAACACATATACAAATGCCTGGATCTCGCCATACCCAATAGAACCAAAATGCTCTCCTCCAAAAAAGGATCCCAATCTGGTGGTCCCCTGCCATAAACAAACTCTACAACAGAAGAAGGAAACTGATGCAGAATACAGTGAAGTCCCAAGACTGGAAAAACTCCCTTATCAGCCTCAACAAAAACTTGAGATCCCTCATCAAATCCTGTAAAGCTAGCTATAAAAACAGAATTGCAGCAGATAGCAAAGACAACCACAAGGTCTTCTATAGTTATGTGAAGAATCTCCATGGCAATACCCAGATTTGCTCTGAGCTATTGCATAATGGTACCTCCTATACTGAGCCAACAGATATTGCCAATATACTGGCCGACAGATTCTGACTTTACCCCCCCCAGGACCCATCACAATACCAGCAGATTGCCAGGCACCCAGTATTACCACTGCACAGGTTAAAACAGCACTGTCCGAGGCCAAAAATACAGCTTCTATGGGACCTGACAATATTCCTGTCTGTATTCTACATGAACTACAGAGTGGACTGGTACCTCACCTGTGTGCCCTGTTCAATCACATTCTCACCTTAGGCTTTGTCCCTACCAAATGGCGCACTGCTACAGTCATCCCTCTCCACAAAAGGGGAGTGACTAAAGACCCTGGAAACTATCGCCCCATTAGCCTGATGACTCTTATACGCAAAGCTATGGAATGCATCTTCATGGACCTAATAAAAAAGGATATAGGGAATCTCCAAACTCTGGATCCCACGCAGTTTGGTTTTGTGAAGGGTAGATCATACCTGCTCAACTTGGTCGACTTCTTTGGGTCAGTCACCAGAGCTGTGGATGAAGGCAATGTGGTTCAGGCAGCCTACCTTGATCTGGCCAAGGCTTTTGATACCATTCCCCACTCAGGAATCATAGAAAAACTCACTAAGCTTGGCATCAACCCCTATATCACTAGGTGGGTTGCAAACTGGCTCACAGATAGAACCCACAGTGTGAAAGTTGCTGACTCCAAGTCAGACTGTCACTAGTCACAAGTGGAGTCCACACAGGGTTCGGTCCTGGGTCCTCTGCTGTTTGATATTTACTGCACTGAATTCCAGGCCAATACGAAGGGACTCTGGCTGACAAAGTTCACAGATGATTGCAAGTTGGGAGCTATTATTAACTCCCCAAGTGATGATGATATCCTACAGAATGACCTCACTGAGACCAATGACTGGTGTCAGAACCATGGCCTTAAGCTCAGTGCCAAAAAATGTGTCGTGATCCCCTTTAGGAAAAAACTGGTTCCCATGAATTACCACATTGATGGTAGTCCATTGAACACAGAAGGCATTATAAGAGATCTGGGAACACAGGTTGACAGCAACCTCTCTTTTGATCACCACATTGCCACTGTGGTCAGAAAGTCCTTCTGTGTGTCACATCTCATTGCTAAGGGTTTTGCATCCAGGACGAAAGAGGTCATTGTCTCCCTCAATATACCAATCATCGAGTACAATGCCCCATTTGGCATGTACCTCACTAGACACCTGCAACAACTGGAGAGGCCACAAAAGTACCTCACAAAAAGGATCCTAAACCTTAAACACTTGTCCTATATAGACATACTCAAAAAACTCCAACTATTCTCTGTCTCATATCGCCTACTTAGAGGTGATCTCTGCTTGACTTACAAAGTCATGTCTGACCCAGCTCTGTTAGAAATGCTACATCTAAAGAAATCCCAATCCCTCCACACCACATTCTCCGGAGACCTCAACCTCATTACCACAATTAACAGAACATGCTGGAGGGACAGGTTCATAACCCAGAGACTGCCCATGCCATGGAACAGGCTTTCCATACATGTCAAGCAGAGCGCCTCGCTGGCCCTCTTCAAGAGAAATCTTGATGAGTGGATGGGAAACAGAAAATTCACCCTGGGGATAACTCCAGTGGCTCTACTTGACAGCAGCACTGGGAACTAAGGTTAGGTGGCACTATGTCTGGGTAATCCTATGGCTAGGCTTGTAAAGGCCCCAGTGCCATTAGCCTAGTACACACCTAAGAACCTATGAATCTATGAAAATCTTCCAGCTTTCCATTCCTGTTTCTACCTGTCAGTGGATCACCAGTTTTCTAACCAACAGGTAACAGCAAATGAAACTGGGAACATTTATATCTAGTTATCTCATGATCAATACAGGTGCCCCCCCAGGGATGTTTGCTCCCCCCACTGCTATTTTCCCTCTATACTGCACCTCTAAGGACCCCTCTGTTAAATGTATTAAATACACAGACGATACAACGGTCATTGGGCTCATCAGGAATGGTGATGTGCCTGCATACAGATGGGAGGTTGAGCAGTTGGCCCTTTGGTGTAGTCAGAATAATCTGGAACTTAACACTCTTAAAACTGTGAAGATGACAGTGGACATTAGGAGTGGTACTACAATATTATCCTCCCTCTTTATACTGCTGTGTCAGTTGTGGAATCCTTCAGGTTTTTGGGATCTATAATCTCTCAACACATGAAGTGGGAGACCAATGTACGGGCCATCATAAAAAAGGCACAACAGCAAATGTGCTTTCTGCGACAGCTGAGGAAGTTCAGTCTCCCACAGAAACTGTTGATTCAGTTCTATACAGCAGTCATTGAGTCTGTTCTCAGCTCATCCATAACAGTCTGGTTTGGATCTCTGTCTAATCATGACAAAAATAGGTTATATCAAATAGTCAGGTCTGCCAAAAATATCATTGGTGCTAGTTTGCCCTCCTTAGAGGACCTCTACTATTCTAAAGTCATGAAAAGGGCAGGGAAAATCATCACTGACCCTTCACATCTACGTCATCATCTTTTTTAACTATTACCATCAGCTAGGTGTTTTGGATTAATATGCACCAAAACAAACAGATATAAGAACATTTTTTTTCCACAGGCAATTAAGTTCATAAATAGTTAATTCAGCTTATTAGGTTGGAGTATTCTTTTCCCAAGCCTCCAAGGATTCTGCAGTATTGTCTACATATTGTTAAAAATTGTTTCTTTCAGAGTTTGTTTCAGTATTTCTTGCACTGTTGCACCTTGTATGTATATCAATATTTACTCTTTTGTCTTTTTCTTAATAGTTGCATGTGTGTCATTTGTCTTGTTCTTAATAGTTGTATGTATGTTGTTTATGTAATTCATACTTGGAGAGTCACTGAAACTGGACTCACATTCCTTGTATGCGTGCATACTTGGCCAATAAATGTGATTCTGATTCTGAGTTTGGTACAGTTAACAGGTATGCCTGTATGTATTATTCCCACAATTCCCATTTTTTCCTATGTAGTTTGCTCCAACCCTTTTCTAAAGATCTAAATTCCAGTTGTTTTATCTATGTTACTATATTCACTACTTCTAATATAGTTGGCTTAGATTTTGGAGTTTTTATTCTTGTTATTCTGTACTTACTGAACCACACATTGTTGTCCTACCTACCTTTCTCCTGGTCCATTTCTCTACCCCTAAAACCAGTCTTCAGCTTTTCCCAAACCCTCCCTAGGTCTGCATCCTACATTTCCATTTCCCTTAATAAATCATTTAACTGTCTTACCATCTCATCCCCTTTGATGTAACCAGTGAGTGGGAAATCTCCATTGTCTAAACCTTGCTCCTATCCTAATGGGGCACAGTTCCATATAAAAAGGAGAATTGTCCAAGAGGGTTCTAGGGTAGCTTCCCATATCGCTAATTAGATATTCATGTTCTTTTGTTAAATACATTCTATTAAGTCTTTCATATTTTCTAGAATAATATGTGAAACTCCTTGAGGTAGCCTCACATTCTCCAACATCTCTGAGTTCGTAAATTGTCAAGTAAATATTCAAAGATTTCCACACTGTCTTTAAAAATTACCATACTTCTTACATATGTATTTAGCAATCGTAACTAGGTGAGAATAAATGCTAACAAAGTGAGGCATTGTTAAAAAAAACTATACCAAAGCTATGGAAGTCTTGTATTGTTATACCAATATACAGAGGCAGTCCTTAAAATTTAACCAACAGCCATTGATCCATATCTTACTTAGGCCACAATTTTAAATGTTGAAACATGAAATGCATCAGCAATAAATGTCACAGTCATCAATCATAACTGAAGCTCAACAATGATTTCATCTTACATATTAACAAACTGACAAAACATGCACAGCAAAAAACAAGTTATATATATATATATATATATATATATATATATATATATATATATATATATATATATATATATATATATATATATATATATGTGTGTGTAAGGAATATAACTAATATTATTTATCCAGAACAGTTCAAGGGCTTTGACATTGTAGATCCTTAGTTACTATCAAAAATGTTATTTAGAATTGAGTTATGCAAGGATAATAATGAATTAGTCTCAAGAAACTACAATAATATCATCAATACAATTTAAATCTCTGTGGAAAAATGGAACAAAATAATATTAACATTTGAAGATAGACTACAGTTAATAAAAATGGTTTTACTGCCTAAGATACTATATGTAGCCTTGGCAATAACTGTTACCAGAAAGGAATATACTTAAAGAAATACATTTATGCCTAATAAAATTTTTATGGTTTCCCAAAAGAAACAGAATAGCTTTAATACATTATATCAGAACATGGAAACAGGGAGGATAAAACTTTCCTGATCTCTAAACATATATAAAAAAATCAATATCTAAAACAATCTCAGATTTGATAAGTCCAAATAACTCTGCAAACTGGAAAGAATTACTAACTGTAATATCAATAAATGAATTTGATTTACAAAAAAAATGTCAAATAACAGATAAAAAAAATTGTCATGGCACATATATATTAGTATGCAATATAACATAACTAAACCCACTAAAACTCGTATGATTATTACATTGACTCATTTTGGAAAATTATTAATGCAAATATAGATTTAAAAATCTGGTTTGATCTTTTAACACCATTTATAGTCACAAAAAACTTTCCACATAAAATATATACAGATAAATTATGAATTCCTGGGAACAGAAAGGATTTGTTTTGTTGGCTCCAATGTATCAAAGAACTAAAAGTTTTAGATACACAAGTAATAAACACAAGATACAATATTCACAGGACTGGCTAACTTTATCGAGTATTCTGTCATATTCACAAATTTAAGTAGAATAATTAACAATTCTTCATTTAAAGAAATACCTACATTTACAAAATACATATATGAAATCATATTTAATGGCTTTGACATGGGAAACAGTATTTCAACATTTTACAAAATATTGATAAACTATAAAACAACATCCAAATCCTCATATTGGAAATATATAACAAAAGGGCACTCAATACAGTTAAATGAAGATATTAAAACAAATAACTTATTACCGATAAAATATACATCCTTTACACAGTACTGGAAAGTTTTTAATTGGAAATGCTTGCACAGAGAATTCTTAACCCCAGATGAATCAGTAAAATTAGTTCTTCTATAAAAGGAATATGTTGGAGATGTGAGCAAGTACACAATGATTGGAACCACATTTTCTTTGATTGTGTTAAAATTAAGCCATTTTGGAATGGTATTAATAACTTTCTACAAGCTTCATTTAATGAATCATTTTATTTAACTTAAGCTTTTGTATTATTAAATGTGAACGAAAGTCCTCATTTGAGTAGGTCAAATAAGTATCTAGTATGGACTATACTTGCAATTTTAAAGAAGTGTATAACAAGAAAATGAAATACAAACACAATACCAACTTTGGAAGACTTCTACAGCCTACTGAAGACCACAGCATTACTGGAAATTAAAATTAAAGAACTAAGAATTTATCCAAAGCCACTTATCAACAGCCCTCGGGGAAAAGTCTTATCATTGATTGACACCATACAATAATTGATCAGACACTGTGATAGTGGATTGGACATACTTATAAAGTAACTGTATACATTAAGATCTGTTATAGCATTAGGCTAATGTAAATAGTGTACATAGTTATTTAAGATGTTATGTTAAGGACAACCACAAAGCATTCTATAGCTATGTCAAGAATCTAGATGGCAACACCCAGATCTGCTCTGAGTTACAGCACAAAGGCATGAAAATTACAGAACCAACTGATATTGCCAACATCCTGGCAGATAGGTTCAGTGCTAACTTTACCCCTCTCTCATCCCCTAAAGGGCCCATATCTATACAGTAAGAATGCAGAGTCCCTGTAATCACAACTATGCAGGTAAAAGCTGCACTCTCTAAAGCCAAAAACACAGCATCCATGGGACCAGACAACATCCCAGGCTGCGTTTTACACGAACTTCAGAACGAACTGGCTCCCCACTTAAGCATCATGTTCAATAATAGCCTCACATCAGGCTTTGTGCCCACTGAATGGCGCACAGCAATAGTTATCCCACTCCACAAAGGGGGAGCCACCACTGATCCCGGGAACTATCGACCTATTAGCCTGACGAGCCTGGTCTGCAAGGCCATGGAACGAATCATCATGGAACTCATAAACAAAGACATCGGTAATCTCCAAACTCTGGATCCCACCCAGTTTGGGTTTGTGAAAGCCAGATCATGCCTCATGAACCTGATCAACTTCTTTGAGGCAGTCACCAAAGCCGTGGATGAGGGTAAGGTGGTTCACACAGCCTATCTTGACCTTGCCAAGGCTTTCGCCACCATCCCCCATTCTGGAATTATAGCTAAACTCACTAAACTAGGTATAAATCCCTACATCACAAGATGGGTTTCCAACTGGCTCACTGACAGAACCTACACTGTAAAAGTTGCAGACTCCAAATCTGACCTCAAAGCAGTGACAAGTGGAGTACCACAGGGTTCCGTCCTGGGACCTCTCCTGTTTGGTATCTACTTCTCAGAAGTACAGGCTAACACAGAAGGCCTCTGGCTAACGAAGTTCACAGATGACTGCAAACTATGAGCCATAGTCAAGTCCCCAAATGATGTGGATATCCTACAGAAGACCCTCACTGAGACATATGCCTGGTGTCAGAGCCATGGTCTCAAGCTCAGTGCCAAAAAGTGCAGTGTCATCCCCTTTGGTAAAAACTCTGTACCCATGAACTACCACATAGGCAGCAATCTACTTAACACTGAATGCGTGATAAGAGACCTTGGGACCCAGGTGGACAGTAGTCTCTCCTTTGATAGTCACATCACCACAGTAATCAGGAAGTCCTTCTACATGGCACACCTCATCATAAAAGGGTTCTCATCCAGGAAAAAAGAGGTCATTGTTCCTCTCTACTCATCACTCATTAGACCCATTATAGAGTACAACGCCCCTTTGGTAATGTACCTCACAACACATCTGCAGCAGCTGGAAAGACCACAGAAGGACCTCACAAAGAGGATTACTGGCCTCAAACAAATGCCCTACACTGACCGCCTCAAAAAAACTCCATAGCATATCACCTACTCCGAGGTGATCTCTGCCTAACATATAAAGCTATGTCAAACCCAGAGCTGTTGGACATGCTACATCTAAAGAAATCCCAATCCCTCTGAGCTACACGCTCTAGGGACCTAAACCTTGTCACCACAATAAACAGGACATGCTGGAGGGATAGATTCCTGTCCCAGAGACTTCCTATACTCTGGAACAAGCTACCCATCTATGTCAAGCAAAGTTCTTCTTTAGCACTCTTCAAAAAAACTCTTGATGAGTGGATGGGAAATAGGAAATACACCCCGGGGATCACTTCTGTGTTTCTGCTGGACAGTGGCACAGGAAAATAACTTTCTTGGGTGGCGTAAGCTATGGAACCTTGCTGGCTAGGCTTACGTAGGCCCTTGGGCCGATAGCCTAGTACCTACCTATGAACCTATGCATAAATACTATGGAATTCATTCAAATGTATTTGAAAAATAAAAAAAAAATTGAGGAAAAATGTTATTTAAACTGAATGTTATGTCCAGCAATTTTTCTTGAGTTACTCTATACATTTCACCAACAGATCTCAAACTTTCCGAAAGGCCAACCATTTTCACAATCTGAACCAGTAATGAGAAGAGTGTAGTAAGGGATCAGTCTTTGGTCTACTGTTTTTGAGTATATTTGTAAGTCATGTCTCTCACTATGGCCACAATACAAGGACGCTGCACTATGCAGAATGACACAGTACTGCTGTGTACAGGAGATGTGATTCCTGTAGTCCAACAGAACTTACAGTGAAGTTTCACCTCCCTACAGGAAAATGGGTCTCATGCCCCAGATTCATATTTTTGTATCATTATTTTAATTGGTATATTTGTTAATTAGATTAGTGTATGGTCCATAGGTTCATAGGTAAGTAATAGGCTAGCTTGCCTTGTGGGCCATTTTAAGCCTAACCAATTTCCCCTTTTGTGTTCAAAATAACCTATCCCATTTGGTTATAGATTGTCCTTATCCATCCCATTATTGATAATTATATATTACCACTCATGAGAATAACTGGGATCATATCAAAGATATTGATCTATGCATAAAATAAAGAATTTAGGTGCTGCATCTGTCTGTTAGCAGTACAGGGTCAGTCCCAGGGGCCTAAATTTTCTATTTCCCATCCATAGATCTAAGTTGTACTTGAAAATGGATAGGGATGATCTTTGTTTTATGTGGATGGGGTGTCTGTTCCATAGAAGCGGTATCCTCTGTGAAATGTACATTCATGATATGGGTCATCTGTGGGCTGGTTATGATTCCTTTGACTGCATACATTACATTTGTAAGATGTTATATTTACACTGTCATGTCTTGGCAGAGCCTCTTATCTACATGTAGTGCTGTTATCTGCAAGTGTCTGGGCTACTGATAGTTATTGTGTGATACTGCTAGTCATCAGTTCCTGTACCACCTTTGCCCCCCCTTTACTAAGTGGAGCAGGCCCTCAGTCACTCATCCTTTATCCAACAGGTCTAACAAACAAAACATATTCTAAAGCAGAACACTCTACAACTCTTCTAGCAGGCCTCCTTGTAATATTTCTGGGTGGAGACCAACTGGCACTGCTAAACTAAATCAGGCTTCCAGGTTATTTGCTTACTGTAGACCTTCTAATAATCTGCTGTGCTAGAAAAAATGTATTCACCTTAGTAAAGGGTCCCTCATCTTCATTCAATGCCCCTGATTAGGCAGGTCCCATCTCATAGTGCTTTCCTATTTTCAGAAGAAATACATTAATATGTAAATGCTGTCTGAGTTCTGCTAGAAAACTCTCATCTTCCATTCCAAATATTCCTATATATTTCTTAAGAAATCTGCCCTCTTTTGTTGTATTTTCCCTTCTAGGTGATGTCACACAGCTGGGCAGAAGTCCATGAAGTGCTGAAATGAATGGAGGAGTTGGAGAAACCTGCAGCTGCTGCATGGGGGCCCTCTTTCCTGGGGAGATAATCGAGGGCTCCCAGGTGCCACAAATTCAGAGGGTGCCTAACGCCAGCAATGATTGGGAGAGTTTGTTAATAATTCCAGTATGGGAGGTAGTTTCAGTGGCCTAGACAAGGTCCATGTAGGCAGCATAGACTGTATATCATCTATCTGTGGCCTCTTTAACCCTTTCCAAGAACTCAATCCAGGCAAGCAGACATGATTTGCCTGTTGTAAAGTGTTTAGCATCCAGGGAAATTAGGTCACCTATTTCATTGTGAATGACTTCAACTAAACTGTACTCACTAGTCTTGCAAATATTTCTAGTAAGACTAATAGGCCTGTTTTTCTAAGGGTCAGTAGAGGATATCATGTATGAAAGGGCATCACAACAGCTGTTCTCCATACCTTGGGGATATAACTCAAAGACAGCCTCATATCAAAGACCTTAATGAGGGGTCTATGAGATGGGACGTAATGTTTGTTAACAGATAATGCAATTTTTTATGCTGGAGAGTGGAAATTTCAAATGTGGGTGATCAGCTTTGGTTGAAGAGGAAACCTTTATTACTTACAGTACTACATAGGCATGCTGTTACTGAAATTACTTTTCCTACTTGTGATTTTATTTTTTTTTTCTCTGGCAAAGTACTCACCCACTAGATAGCTATATGGAAATTCAGTACGCTTGTCCATATATATATATAGTCTGTTTATGTGCAGCATTGATATCTGCATGACACTTGGTACAAGTGTCAGCTTGATAAGTTCATAGGTATATAAGAGGCATGGTCAAGAAGACCACCAAGAAGCGTAGCCAGCTAAGCCTGAGAAAGGTCAAATGAGTTAAGCTCCATGATCCTGGAGCACCTTGCTATATACCTCATGATGGATTTATGATTTCCCAGCTATTCAGCTAGAATATGTTTGAATGCAGCCAACATGCTGCACTGCTTGAAATGTACTAGAAATTTATTCCATAAGTATAGGATTACTTGGGATAGGAATCTATTGTTCCAGCATGTTCTATTTCTCTGTCTAGGAAGAGTACCATCTTTGGTTTGGCTGTTCATTGTGGTGGTCATTTTTCTTAGCTGTGTGAGATCAAGCAGGGTGGGATGGACCCTGTACCCTACTGATGGGCACTCTCTGTGCCAAAGAAAGTCATACAAACCAAGAACTGCACTTATCAAAAATACCACTGAACCCTTGATATAAGTATCACCATGAACAATAGATAACAATAAGCCTTATGGAAGGGTGTTGAGCTCAGCAGCATTTGTGGCCTACAAGTAAATATCATGAAGGCTTGGGCACAAGTGTCACATAGTACATCTTTTGTACCACAATACATAGCAGGTAATGTTAGCGTGTTCTAGAAAGTGTTTTATAACACAGGTACTTCCACGCATGTGGAGCAGTACCAGCAAGTTACAAGGCAATCAAACAGACAGGAAGCCCCAGTACAACAGAATGTATTGTTGGAAGGTACAATATGTGTATTACAGCTAACACCCAGGTACAACAGACTGTAATGTTGGAAGGTACAATATGTGTATTACAGCTAGCACCCAGGTACAACAGACTGTAATGTTGGAAGGTACAATATGTGTCTTACAGCTAACACCCAGGTACAACAGACTGTATTGTTGGAAGGTACAATATGTGTATTACAGCTAACACCCAGGTACAACAGACTGTATTGTTGGAAGGTACAATATGTGTCTTACAGCTAACACCCAGGTACAACAGACTGTATTGTTGGAGGTACAATATGTGTATTACAGCTAACACCCAGGTACAACAGAATGTATTGTTGGAAGGTACAATATGTGTCTTACAGCTAACACCCAGGTACAACAGACTGTAATGTTGGAAGGTACAATATGTGTCTTACAGCTAACACCCAGGTGCAACAGACTGTATAGTTGGAAGGTACAATATGTGTATTACAGCTAACACCCAGGTACAACAGACTGTATTGTTGGAAGGTACAATATGTGTATTACAGCTAACACCCAGGTACAACAGACTGTATTGCTGGAAGGTACAATATGTGTCTTACAGCTAACACCCAGTATATTGCCTCAACAATGAGATACATTTTTTGAAAACACAATATCATGCCATGATGTCAACTGTACTTCCTTTCTGATGGAGATAAAGAGGCAGGAGATACAACACTGTAGCCACAGCATCCTGTACTTTTTTTTTTTTGTTTGTTTTTTTAACCAGAGAACCTGTGTCTCAGATGGCCACCAGCAGAATTTAGATTGTTGTCATGACAAGCACTGACCACTTAGGTCACTGATGCTTGCTACCACCTAAGCTACTGAAATCATGAACAATAGCCATTCTGAATTTTCATTCCCAGACTCTCCAGGTAAATGGGAGACCTTCTAAAGCTGGATGTTGAGCTCACCCCATGCAGCTGCATCAACTAAACCTTGCCAGTATACCTTCTCTGTATGTTGTGGTTTCCTGGATCTGTCCAGCAATCACTCCTGCCAAGTGACACAAATCAGCACTAAATGGTGGGTACTTGACAGCTGTGTGTAGCTCTCCTGAGCTATCTGCTGACAGCATATGACTTCAGTTCAGATGGGATAACTAAAAAAAGCAGTCATCAACCTTTGGGCCAAGTCCACTTATGAGCATCCATATCATTTAACGGATCTGCTTCAGAAGTCTGAAAAACCAAAAGACTGAATCCCAAAATACTGAAAACTCAAAATACTGAAGGATGGAATTTGCCCCTTCTCCACTGTTGGGCAATCTTGGAGTTGATATACTTAATTAGCAGGGGGTGTAGGAGAGGCACAGCCCTCCACACTTGTCCCCTGCCCTAAAAATGTTTTCAGTATTTTAAGTTTTCAGTATTTTGGGATTCAGTCTTTTGGTTTGTCAGTCTTCTGAAGAAGACCCGATTTAACATATTTATGTCTTAGGAGCATCAGACAAGCTGCTTATACCAACTATACTCTACTAGGCATGTGTCTCTTCTCATGTGATCCTTGAAGTCTTATTCTAAAATCATAGAACCAGTAGCTGTTACAGGTGTGAAGGTAAAGTGCTCTAAATAGCCTTTATGTATGTACAAGTATGCCAAACAGACAAGAGTTTCCTTTGTATAACTCGGCATTCTAGTGTGGTGACCCAAGTATAATCTTCATTCTGCCAGGGAGTGAGATATTAAATCAGTTAACCATTTTCTTCCCCAGACTGATTATAGTGCAGCTTGCAAGTTGTATAACATAAAGTCGTCTAAGAAGAAGTCACTGGGACTCAACAAGGCATGGAGCCAAGCACTACTACTAACAGATTATTTTGTATTAAATTACATTGCAATCAAGATAAGGAGTACGGCTGTACCACTAACATATTGTTTTATAATAGGTTACAATGAATATTTATATGTTGTTAATTTGTTTACAGTGCTTACTTTCTGCTAACTTAAATATATACATTTGCTACCAGAGACCCTCAAATTTGGGTGACTTTGGCAAACCAATACAGACTACCTTATCACTATGGATGTTTCAACCCAGCAGTAAATTTGTTCACAGAAAATAAGATTCAGAACATCTCAGTAAAGATAAATGGTTGCACTCCATTTTTCATTATTTGCCATCTATCATTGATGGTCAGAGGCCACCGTATCTCTCAATTGTCCAGATTTTCACAGACTTTTCAGATTTATTTCCTTATATTTTCATGTGTTTCACATAAAATTTGTGATTTTCTGGCAAATTACTGAGAACTGAAGCCACTAAATAATAGCAGACATTTTAAGAATTCAGAGTCTTCAGAAAATGCATGCTAACACAAGTCCTGTTATTCTAGCTGCTTTCTAAGTTTATAAGAGCAATATTTAAAATGTATCTCTACTTTTGGTCCTTTGTTCCCCAACCATTTTAAGTTCTGTCCAGATTTCTATCGCTAACAGGTTGTAAATGTCACCTACGGAGTTCAAAATGGCCGCTGTTCTGTGAACACTGCTATCACCTAGCTCTCTGATATACTCTTGATTAAAACAAACCCAGAAGGCAACGCAGAATTAATAATACAGAAATAACTGTAGATATTTACTGCTAATATCATCCAGCAAACAAAAGAGGAAGAAAAAGTGACAGATTCAGCTCAGAAACAGCAGGATTAACTAAGATTTCTGAATAACAGCTTAAGCCATGTGCTACTAAGGCCCTGCACTAACTACAAGATTGGTAAAACACTATACAGCAAGATGTCAAAAGAGGAAAATAATATGGAAACAACAACTAAGACCAAATTCTCAGTACTAGCCTCACCTGAGAAAGACACAACTTCAAAAAGACAAAAGACAACTAAACAAACTGACAACTCTAAAACTACAAATAAATCCAAGACAGACCTGCCAGCTAATCTGGAAGACATAAAAACTGCCTTATTACCTATCCAGCAAGCAATAAAGGACTTATCATTACAATTTCAAACCTTTGGTGACTCATTCAGCCAAATAATATCCAGAATGGAAAAATCTGAGTCCAAAATAATAGAAAATGAAATAAAAATAGAATCTATTTCTCAAAGAGCTGATGCCCATGATAACTAAATACAAAACTTACAAGCAAAAATAACAGACATAGAAGCAAGATCTCAAAGGAACAATATCATCATCAGAGGAATACCTGAAACTGTACCTCATAACAGTCTAATACCAACAATCAAGCAAATAATAAATTCCCTGCTAGAGGAACCTGAAGAAATACAGCAAATAACAACAGAGAGAGCCCACAGAGCCCTGAAGGAAATGCAAACACCATTGAAACCAAGACCGGTCTATATTAAAATATTAAACTATCAAGATGTAAATAAAATCATACTGGCAGCAAAGAAAAAAGGCACAGTCACCTATAATAATAATAAAATCTCCTTTTCTCAAGACCTCCCAATACAAATAAGACAAGCAAGACAACTACTATCTTCATAATGCAGGTTCCTAATAGAAAAAAAATCAAATTCCAGATGAAATATCCAAATCAGTTAATCTTCTACATCAAAGAGGTTAAATACATGCTCACTAACCTAAAAGAGGCAAAATAGACATTTCTGGCCGTTTTCAAGCAAATTCCACCTTCAGAAATTAAATAAATCCACAAAAAATGATAAACAACCCTTGGATGAAGAAACCACCCCATTCACGAGCACTCTAGCTGGGATCCAACTCTGAAAGCTTCCCCTTGCAGTCTAGGCCCTTAAATCCATGATGTGAACCATGAGGAACACAGGAAAAGGAAGTACAGCCTGGGTAGGAACCAAAAATCATCTGCCGTTTCCGATGCACGAATATAGGAAGGAACCTCCTCCTGGGACATTGGTCTGCAAAATCGGTCCCTCTATGATTTTGAGGGCTCCATTAAGAAGAACAGTCAGACAAAATGGATCTCAGCAAGCTCCAAAAGATTTTACTGCCTGAAAAATGAAACTTGATCTGCACCAGCTAAAAGAAGAAAACTGCACCATATATGTCAACCAACCTGCAAGAAATAAGGTACTGTTGAACTGAACCATTCACTAAAACAGTACACCCAGTACTGTGAAGGTGAATGAAAATCCAGCCTTAAATAATAGGCAAGAAATAAACTGTCAGAAATAGGCTAGCTCATAGATTAATACTGGGAAAAAAAGGGATAAAAAATGTTAAATGTTTTATGTAAATACTAGAAATGTGTTAAAAGATCCTGGAGAGAAGTAATCTCAGCAAAATAGTAAAATAACCTAACAATCTTGGGATAATGTAAATATAGCCTTAATATGCTAACTATAGCAGAAGGACTGTTTGGCTAAGTTGTTTTTTTTTTTATCTATGTATATACTTTCTACCCTTGATAAATAGGTGCCAAGTATATATTTTATAACCCACACAGATTGATGTGGAAAAACATTACAGGCACTAAAGAAGGCCGAATTCTGAAAAAATAAAGGGGAGGAAAAAGAAGTCAAATGAAAGAAAAATGTAAAAATGACAAGATTGATTGTTTAACAATATTACTATGGTATATATATTGCTATAATTTACTGAAGAATGTATATTAATATGCTGTTTTAAAAAATACTATTAGAAAGAATTAGTCCCAACACAAAAACAATACATGCTGTACCTTAAATGCAATACCATAATTGTATAAATAGTATGTTGGAAGAGGCTAGGGACATTAAGTAGCAGTGTTTGTTGAGGGAACTAGTGTGTTCAGCTTTGTCCGCATTGTATATAGTAACACAGGGGGGATACTATGGGTTAAATCTATATCTAAAAAGAAAACACATTCCAAGATTAGACGTAAAGGTAAACCATTTAACGAACCTTCATCCTCCTGCCCTGAGTATTCCTGGTCCAGGGATATAGTGGTTAGGCACAGAGTAGGGATGGGGATAAATAGATGCTTTCCTAAACCATCACACAGTAACACATACAAAGATAACAAAACAAAACTAATATGCATGACATATCTAAGGAATACACCTAATGAATAAATGTGGGAAATAGAATCATGGAAAGTTAAAGGGCTCCAAAACAAGAAGAAAAGAAAACTATTCTTACACCTTACATTAAAAACCACAGCCAACCTCATATAAGAAATACAAGAAACATACTTGACTGCAGAGCAATAGGCAGAAATTAGCAGAAAGAAATGGATAAGTCAAATCATAGCTTCAGAGGGGCAAACAAACAGTGCTGGGGTGGCCATAATAATTAAAATCAATTTAAGGAAAAAATACTTAAAACCAAAGCTGACAAGGAAGGAAGATGGTGTTACATAACATTTACTAGTCCTACAATACCAAAACCTATAATGGTACTTAATGTTTATGCACCTTGTAATAACCAACAACACTTTTTTATGTCATTATACCCAACCTTAAACCAATTTAAAGATCACTACCTAGTGATTGGAGGTGACTGGAACACATATTAAAACCCAGAAAAGGATAAATATAATCTGACCAAATCACATAATAAACAAGCCACATTAGCTCTTAATGAACTGCGGTGGTGGTGCTGCGGTAGCGTTGTCGCCTCCCAGTAAGATGCTATCCGGTTCGATTCCCAGCTAGAGCATCTTCTGCGTGAAGACATGCGTGAATGGGCGTACCTTCGTTGAAGGTTGTGCATCAGGGCTGGCAACTCGACACGTAAAAATCTATCTGCCAATCATTAGCGGACCGGAGTTCCGCTGTGGAGACCCCTAACTGGGAAAAGCTGAAAGACACAACATTAGCTCTTAATGAACTCAAACAAGATTTCAAACTACATGACCCTTTTAAATATGGGAACAGTGAAGATAAAACAGGGGCATTCACATTCTATTCACAACGCCACAAAACGTGGGCAAGGATAGACTTCTTCTTAATCTCTGACATATTCATTAACATGGACCCAACAATAACTATACATACCAGGTTCTTTTCAGATCACTCCAAAATCACACTGAACATTAACTGGGACAAAAAGATATACTTAGAGAATAGGGGTCATAATTGGTCATTAAACCTTAATTTACTTTCCAAAATGGATGTAATAAAAGAAACAGAAGCAATACTAAAAATAGCTCTTAGAAATATTACTAACTCCCAAGTACCAACCAGCATAGAATGGCCTGCAACCAAAGCACAAATTAGAGGATTGTTTATCAAAAAAGCAGCATACTATAAAAAAATACAACTGAAAGAGGAGCATACACTGAAAGGGAAAATAGAGCATCTTGAAAAAGAACTAATAAATAACCCTAAGACCCAAACAGAAGCAGAACTTTTAAAACTGCAAAGGGATCTATATATGTTAGAAACCAGGAACCTATCTTTTTATGAAGCCAGAATATTAGCCACTTATACAGAAGAAGCTCAAATACCATCTAGAGCTCTGGCCAGAATTATCTCCCAACACAAAAATGCCTCCAATATATCAGAAATAAACTACAGAGACAAAAGTTACACAAAAAATGAAGACATTATTAAAACATTTGAACAAATATACTCTCAAATATATGGAGCACAAATACTACAAACCTCAAAGGAAGATTGAACTCTTTTCCTTCAAAAACTGAAATTCCCTAAACTAAATTTAGACCAACAAAAAAAACTAACTGAACCGATATCCATCAGTGAAATTATTACAACAATCAAACACTTAAAAGTGCATAAGGCTCCGGGTCCAGATGGACTCACATCAGAATTTTACAAAGCATTTTCCCCCTTCATATCCAAACTACTATACTATACACTGAATTACATAATAAACTATAAAATAAATGATATCCACTTTAATGCCTTAAAACCATCTTTATATTAAAAGAACACACAGACCCCAAAAACCCGACAGCTACAGACCCATCTCCCTCTTAAATATAGATACTAAA
This sequence comes from Protopterus annectens, assembly GCF_019279795.1. Classification (NCBI taxonomy): domain Eukaryota; kingdom Metazoa; phylum Chordata; order Ceratodontiformes; family Protopteridae; genus Protopterus; species Protopterus annectens. The sequence continues at coordinate 442,211,009 of NC_056749.1, read as the reverse complement.
ATAGTTACCTCTATCCTTGCAAACAGAATGAAAAATCTGATAGAAAAAATCATCTCCCCAGAACAATCCAGTTTTATGCCACATAGACAGACTAGTGACAATACATTAACATTAGATGCACTAATATCCTATGCTAACCGATACAATATCAACATCTACACAATGGTAATGGATGCCCACAAGGCATTTGATAGGGTTAAACTAGAATTCTTACTCCAAACACTACCCTACTTTAATATACCCAATAACTTCATTCAGATCATCCAAACTCTCTATAGCAACCCATACACATCTCTATATATAAATAAAACTTGGTCAAATAGGATTCTAATAAAAAAATGGAACAAGACAAGGATGCCCATTATCACCCTTCCTGTTTAACCTATACCTAGAACCACTCTTTCTGTACATTAAACAAAACACATACCACAATCTTCCATCAACACACAACTTCAGAATATACCTCACTGCATTTGCGGGTGATCTGAAGATATACTGCACTACACCAAATTCAGATATAAACAAAATAATAGCTGCAATTGAACATTTCTTGACTATGTCTAACTACAGACTAAACCTCAATAAAACTAATATTTTTCCCCTAAAAACACCCAAACTCATCTCACTAATACCATTGTTAAACAATAAAAATAACAGAAGAAACTAAATACCTGGGAATCACCTTTTTCCAGAATAACAAAGACTTCTACCAACAAAATGTATACCTTAAATAGAAAAACATAATGCAAGACTGTAAAAGATGGAACAACCTAAAACTACCATTCTTGGCCAAAGTATCAATAATCAAAATGAACATTTTGCCTAGACTAATGTATATATTCATGACATCACAGACAATAATACATAATAAATTCTTCAAACAAATTCATACCTTCCTAGCAAATTTATATGGGAACCCAAAAAAAACAGAATCTCCTATCCAAAATTAACACTCCCAAAAAACAAAGGAGGACTAAATTTACCAGATTTTAAAATGTACTACTCGATCATTAACACTAACAGAATATTAAGAATAGCTGAACATAACCCGTCAATGGAAAATTGGTCTCCTCTTTGGATGACAATCTATTATAGATATATTAAAGCTCTAGGTTTCAATCCCAAAGTACTTCCATTCCTGAATCAGAAAGAAATACAAACTTATAACATTATAGAGCCCTTAAAACATTCTATCAACTTAGCGCAAAAACTCTTTCAATTCTTGAACCTTGGACAAGCCATGACAATACTGCAACCCCTTCATAAAAACCCAAATTTAAAAATAAACAATAAGATGCTGGACTTAGTCCCTTTTCCCAGACTGAAAGATAAAACAATCCAAGATATTTATCCTTATCTTAACTGCTCAATACAAGAAATGAGGACCAACTTAAACTTCCCTAAATCACACATAATAATCCTAAGACAAATCAAAGAACTGTGATCCAGTTACCTCCAAAATGACCAATAGTGACATAGAAACTTGTAGCAGGTTTTGGAAAACTATTATCAAAACACAGAAAACTATGAATAATTCATATAAAATCAAATACCAGAAAGACCTCCTCTTCTCTAACTACTGGAGAAAAATTAAACCATCCATAGATGATCAGCAAATAAGCCAGGCAATCAATCTAACACTGAAGATTATACCACTCAAAAAGCTAGCACACACTCAGCTCATGATCAATAATGCATATTTTACACCGTCAATCCTAAACAAATTTAACACATCAAAATTACCTTTCTGCCCACACTATAAGGACCAGATAGCTGACTTAATCCATGTATTTTGGAGATGTAAATGTGTCTATAAACTCTGGAACTCTCTCAAGGTACAATTACAAAAAATGGGTTATCAAACATCAACATTAACTTGGGAATTCACTCTATTACACATTCTCCCTTTCAACATACCAATAAAACAAGAAAATACACTTTTAACACTCTTCCTACTTATGAAACTGCATATAGCTTTTAAATGGCTAGATATGATAAATATCTCTTGGGAGGGTTTTAAACAAGTAGCTATACAACACCTTTTAGTTCATAAAATAGTAATAGATAAAAGAAACAAAAACATGAAATCCAGAGAAATTTGGGAACAAACCTTTAATATCATATTAGCATAATTCATCACACAGCAACTTAGAAATACACTCTAATGGAACCAAAGAACACATACAAGTTCAGATATTAAATAATAACTTGGATATTACAAATGTATATACTGTCTGTATACCTGTGGAATTAATAGTGAAAGATCTATGTAAATAGTGTAAATAGATATGTTGTGCGACTTATATCCTGTGGTATTGACATCAATGTATAACATATATATGGTCATGTTGTAAGATGGTTTTTATCTGTGGCATTTATTAATGTAAAAAGAAAAATTATTGAAAAAAAAAAGAAAACGTCACCTATATGGATCATTGTTGTCTACAAGTAAGAGTTCAATAGTTACTTGAAAACATTTCAGTATCAAAGAGAATTCCATAAAAGGTGTGAAATTAGGTGAAAATGTGTGCATTTATTTTGATGAGGCAGTCGAGGCACTTCTCTTTGTATGACTGAGAGATTTCCTTACTATTGAGTGCTTGTACCCAAAAGGATTACAATTTCATTGATTGAGTAGTTGTACAGAAGGCTTTATTGGTGGGGCCTGATTCCAACTTCCTAAATGATTTTGGTCTCATTTGAGAACTTACAGTCAAAGGGAAAAGTTGAAAGAGAGTTTAGTGTGCTCTTTTTATATCTCTTAATTCTTTTTGTCCTATATTTAGAACAAAGCTGCTTGATTTTTATGAAAGGAGGAATTATAAATTTAGACCCTTTTTAGGAATGTATTAGGCATAATGATTGTGTTTTGTTGCATGGGTACTTGTTAGGTCTTTCAGGTGTCGTTTCAAAAATGATCATCATGGTAGAAGACTGCTGTAGCATCACAATGTAATATAATTGCAACAGGCAGCTGCTGAATATTACAGATATGTACTACAATGACCTTCAATCTGGTAGATGTGCATGCTTCCATGCATGCCGTCCTCAGAATGCAGTGTCCCCTCAGAACGTTACTGATGAAGCAGCTTGGCAGGAGTTGAGCATGTGTCCCTGGCTAACTCATTACATACCTCTCTGTGGTCTTCAGTGAGATCAAACAGTGGAAGATTTCCACCCTTCCCCAGGATGAGATAGATGTATGTCAATACCACTCAGTTCTCCTAGGGTCCTTCAGGCAATAACATCTATTTGGGTCATTTGAGTCACAGTAATAGAATCATAGAAAATACAAGGCAAATGATCCATGTGGCCATTTACTCCTAACCAATACCCACCCTTAGACCTTACCTCCTTTTTTAAAGAACAATAGGCGAGTCAAGTTTTGGGTGAAATTGTGAACACCTATCCAATTGTATAACTCATTTTTATATACAGTTTCATGTTGCTTGATCTGGAGTGGACATTTATTCCAAAGAAGGAATAGTCATTACATGATGAATCTGTCTCTCCACCATTTGTTTATTTCCCAAAACTGGTTCAGATCTCTAGTGCTGCTGGTGTTAGCTTAATGGTGTGATTTGTGAACATATAAGAGGTTTTTGACTGCCAGGGTCCTAATATCTTGAAAATCAAAGCATGTATCACCCTTATAGAGCCTACAGAACACTGAATACAGGGACAGAGCCTCCAGCCTCTTCTGATAGTTATGTTCTTTTAGGCCCATGATCTTTATTGTTGTTAAGAACCTTTGAGGTCTGAGTCTCTCTAACTGCTTGATTTGTCTACTAATATATATCCCTAAGGAGGTATTGCATTCTATGGTAGGTTTGATCACTGCAGAATATACAGAGGTAAGGACTTATATGGATCTTGAGGAGATACCCTTTATAATCAACTGTGCTAGATAGATTGAATGCCCTAGCCACTGTTGTGACATGATGATGAAAGGAGAGGAAATTATCAGACCATGTTCCAAGGTCTCTTACAATATGTTAATTTTCAAAAGGGGTGTTTTCTGTTGAGGGATTGCCTTCCATATGTGACAATAATGTATTTTTTAGCATTTAATGTGAGCCTGTTCTCTGAACACCAGCAATTAACATATGTAAGTTCAAGTTACATACTTTGCATATCAGATAGAGCCCTTATGATGACACACAGTTTATAATCATCATCAAATTTGGTTAACTAGAGAGTCCCTTATTGTATATGGAGATCAGAAAAGTATATGCTGAATAGCTGAGGTCCTGACATGGATTCCCAAGCGACTGAACTAATAACCTGTTCTAAGGAAGCACCTGCGGCAATTGTTAAGAAGGGGACTACTGTTTACAAGCCATTATACACAGTAGCAAGGACCACCCATTCCTTCTGACTAACATAACAGATGTTCACACCTGTTTACAGACCTGCATTAAGATTCAAATAAACAATATAAAAAGTTAAGAGTAAGGCTGCATTGGTGCAAAAAACATTGAAACATGATGGTGTCTATAATAACTCTTCTACATTTTTTGATTTTATTTACTATCTGTGACTTATAATCTTTTTAATAACTTAATACTTACATTTTTTTTACATTCTCTTTTGTTTTGTGGAAGCGTGAGGGGGAATTCTGTTAAAAACATCAGAAACAATAAAAATATGCATGCTTGATTGTCAGTAACACTGTACATTCAGGTTTTCAAACCACTGGACAGTTTGTTTTGGAAGACTGTTTGACTTGATTTGCTTCACTTCGCATAATTGTGCTAGCCTGCTAAGTTTAAGCTGATGGGTGAAGTAGGGATAGGACTGTTCAGTTTAGTTTTACCAAATTGTTCATAAAGTGTTGAGTAAATATGAACAGAATTCAGCTAACCACATTATAAACACACACACATAAATGAATGTGTGTATGTGTATGTATATATATATATATATATATATATATATATATATATATATATATATATGTATATCTATCCACACACACACACACACACACACACACACACACACACACACACACACACACACACACATATATATATATATATATATATATATATTTTGAAGGAAACCCAAAGATGAAAAGCCAAAAATACTTGATCAACCCAGATGCGTAACAGAAACAGCGTTTCAAAATACCATTCAAGGAAAAACTCAACAGTCACTAATTTACGAATCGTTCTCTTAGAAAATAGCCACTACAGCATGCAATTGTATGTAGTACGTTGAATGTCACCAAGTGTCTCCATATATCACCATATGTCACATGCTTTATTGTAAATCCTTCATCAACTCTTGGATATTTATGCACTACCCCCTTCTCAAGTTTCTTTATATCACATTCCTGCATTTTCTTGGTGCTGCAGCTTTCTTGCTTTAAATGTTGCTTTTACATATTTATCAAGACCAGATGACATTCTTAAACAATCTTGCAAAGTTTTGACCACTTACATTTGTGTTTTCTGTTCCTCATCTGATGAACTATACAATTTTAAATCATCCACAAAAGGAAGATGAGAAATCTTTATACTTAGTTTTTTACTGGGAGCAAATTGTAACTATAACCTAATCTATTAAGTAGACAGCTTAATGAATTAAGGGCAAGACAAGATAGCAGCGGTGACAATCATACCTCTCGATCCCTCAGTGGAAGAAATCTGGACAAAGACTGACAAAATAGGAGGACAAAGGCCCAAAAATAGGACATATCTTAAATATTACTCTTATAAGCTTAGAAAGTTGCTAGAATAACAGGGTTTGTTTTAACTTAATTTTCTGAAGGATTTGAAGTCTGAAACTCAAATGTATGTCTTTATTTAGTGACTTCAGTCCTCAGATCATCCCAGTAATTTGTCAGAAAAACACATATTTTATGAGGAACAGACTAAAATATGAGCCAAAAACCTGGGCATTCTGCAAAAATCTGTACAGTTGAGAGGCATGGTGACAAAGAGTCACTCTGGAATATCCCCCTTTCAATTTTTATCCCTGGGATAATAATTTGTCCTTTATCATGCCTTAGCTGCATAATGGTTTGCCACTGTTTCATTGTCACTGTAATGTAATTGATCAATTTAGGGTGTATCTTATACATCTGTAAGCACTCCTTTATCCACGACTATGGGATGCTGTCAAATGTTTTTTGTAATCTATCCACACCATACTTAGATTCTTTCCCTTTTTACAATTCTCTGTTATGACGTCATTTAAAAACAAACGATTCTTTTTTCTACATGACTTTTTTGTATTACTCTTTTGTTCTATTGCCATGATTGAGTTTTCTTCTTTATAACTATAAACTCTGTTGGCATCGGTTCTAGTATATCATTTATACATCATCAGAAGGCAAGTTATTAGTCTGTAGTTTTAGGATAGCTTGCAGGTTCACTCTGAAGGAGGAGTATCATATTTTCTGTTAACCAGGCTGGTGTCTGTTCAGGAGCACATATAAATAATTCTTTCTCAGGCTAATTTTTTGTTTACAGATGTAATACATTTACCCAGAAGTTAGATACTGCATCTGCGCCAATGGTTTTCCAGTTAGGAGCTTTTCTTAATTTTGTTTCAGTTTCTCTGGCTATTACTTTATTCCATTTCACATCCTATATGTTTGAACTTCTTACTGTTTTTTTTTTACTTCTTCTATCCACTCAACATCTTTGGTGGTGTTTTTTTTCCTGATGGCTTGTTTTCCAATTCTCTAAAACTTTTTGGGTCATCAATGAATTGCTTATTTTATACTTTTCCTTTATATTTATCAGCATATCTCTTAAGTTTTTCTGCCAGAGTTGATATCTTTTGTTTATTATTTGTAATAGTGTACGATTGATCTTGGTCTGTTCTGATTCTGCACACTGCTTTTATCGCATCTGCCTTTATAAGTATTTTTGTTGATCTGTTCCCTCTTCTGTACTCTTCTAACAGTGACACTTCTTGTCTTAACCGCTTTATAGTTTTCTCTGTTCAGTACATCCATAATGGCATTTGGTTTATTCCCTTCCTTTCCCGTATTGCCCTGTGTTTTTGTGGTAAGACTTTATGTGATATTAATTTAGCTGCACATTAATATAACCTATTTACTTATGTTATATCACATGAATTTCTGTTAGTGTTGATTGCTGTATTCATTTGTTTTATCAGACTTCTAACATTTTGGGTCTTACTAACTTTCTGTAATCTTCCTTTCAATGATCTTAATATGCCTAACCATCTCTATTAAATCAAGCAGCTCTTGCCTTAGATCATTTTCTTCTAAACTGAGTGCACATTCTTTGTTCTCTCTTAGCTGCAGGCATTCTACAAAATGTTCCTCAACATGTTTCTGTGACATATTCTCTTCGGCTGCATCCTGCACCATCTGTTGCTCTTTCATATTGGAATTTAGTTGTCTATCACTATGCAACATTCACTGCATCAGAGTTGCCAATGTTTCTTGATCCTTTCCTTGCTGTTCAACTCCAACTAAACTTTTGTACTCATTTCCCACTGAAGGCTCCAATCTTCATAAGAAAGTGATCAGATGCTTCTTGTTTAACCTGTTTCTCCTTAATTTGCGGACTCATTGTTCCATCTTGCTGTGACATTATCACAGTAGGATTTTCTACACTAAATCCTTCACTTTGTGAGTAATTCATAACTTTGGTTTCTATTTCTTTAACTTCCACCTTTGTTTTCTTATTTTTTGTATTGTGAAAATCGTCATATCTGGATGCCTTTGCCTGTATTTCTCTGCAAATATCTTTGGTGCCACTTTTTTGTATTCATTTGTTTTTCTTTCTCCTTTGCATAAATATCACACCATATTTCATTTGTTTTTCTTTCCCATGTCCATATTTCACCTTCATACATCTCCCACTCTTCCTGTTTCTACTTACTTTGAGGACTCGTTCCATCATGCTGTGACATAACCTGTGTTAAACTTTCTAAACTAAATCCTTCACTTTGCAGGTATTCCATAACTTCAGGTTCTATTTGTTTAATTTCTACTTTACTAATCTTCTGTTTTACGTTGCCCCTTTGTGATCTTATTTTTTGTATTGTGAAAGTTTCCATTTATGGATGTCTTTGTTTGTATTTCTCTTCAAATATCTTTGGAGCTGCTTTTTATTAACTACATTGACTTTCTCCTTTGCACGAATATTGTACCATATCAGATCTGTGTTTCTTCCCCATGTCCATGTTTATTTTTTATGGCTTTTAAAAATCTCTTTAGTTCTTTATATTTGTTGCACTTCCTTGGTTGCTTCTTTTGCCAAATGGCCCAAAGTTTTTTTGTCTACATAATGTTTTTCATGGATATGTTGTATTAATGAACACAAATTTGCATTTGAAGCTTTTAACAGTTTTTCTTGTGTAAGTATTTTTCTTTCCTCTAATTTTTTTCTTAATTTTTTAGAATATCTTCTGTCTGGAAATTCTAGGCTTCTTGCATAATAGTAACAATACATAATTTCTTTCTTATCCTCAGTAGTCCACCCTATCATCTTTATGGGTCTTTTCTGGTCTATCAGTTTTTGTGGACCACTACTTCCTTCTACATGTTTCCTACCCATGAGCCATTTGACTTCCATCAGGTTACATATGGATTTATGTCTAAATTTGTGAGTTTGTCTATAATACCCAAGTGAGGTATCATGTCAACTACCTTTGCTGGTTCGAGGTAGATGGTATGCACTATTTTTCTTATCATCCATGGCTCAAGTGGCCTTTTCAAAGTAGTCCACAGCATTTAGTAGGTGTTCCCTACCCATGAAAAAAACAAACTGGGATGGGTCCAGTGTTTGAAGATCTCCTAAGTCTTTATTTATTAGATCCATGGTAATTCTTTCCATGGCATATAAGAGTAGTCCAACTTATGTGTCTATAGCTCCCTGGGACTGTTGATGGTCCACCTTTATGTAGTTGGATGACTGTTGCAGTCCTCCATTCCCTAGGGACAAAGCCTGTCTGTAGGCTATGGCTGAATAGGTATTATAATGGCCCTGGTAGGTCATGTTTCAAACTGTTTAGGAGGCTTTCATGGATGTTATCAGGGCCCATTACTGTAGAGTGTTTAGCTCTGGAGAGTGCAGTGAGAACCTATTGTTTGGTAACAGTTGGGAGATAAATGAGAGAGGGTATTTCCTGGGAAGTAACCAGTCATCTTCGCGTCATATGGACTCTGTCTTCTGCTTGTACCTTATTGTTCTTGTGTAACACTTTTGAGTAAAGTTACTGTCCTTGACATTTTTATTATGGACTTTGGTAACTACTTTAGCCAATGAAATGTTTCTGTCAAGGCTTTTCTCTCTATACTATGAGGCTGAGACGTATGCTTTCAATTATAACTGAAATGTCATGAAATCACAAGAAATTAATGGCTTTTATTGTGTGTATATTCCTATACACTAGGCAGTCATTTTTTCTAATTAGAACTAGCCTGTACAGCTTTATAAATACATACGTACATAAATAAGTAAAAAGACACACATATATCATATGAAACTGCAGTTTCATTTATTTTACAAAATAAATAAACAAGCAAGCAGCACAGAGGTTCCATGTAAAGTCATAGTTTTATTTATCTGACTGCTTCATAACTGATATACCTAGACAAAGATAGCTATTGTTGATATATGTAACAGTCTTATAGTGAAACAGCGTAAATTGCAACTGAGAGCAAATGTGATATTTTGTTGCAAAGTTACAATTTGTTGATGAATTGCAACAATGCAAGACATCTGCAATACACACTCAGTGTAAAGAATACCATTGCTCATAAAAATAAAAAAATAAATAGAAATGGAGACAAACTTCTATATTTAACATTGCAAAACTATTAAACAGCTTATTTACTTATTTACTTATATTTCTACATTTTACATACATACATACATGCGAATATTTCAGGTGTAAGCAGTAATGCACTGCTAGCTGCAAAGTTATAGTTTGACCTCATTTATATTTCTTATAATTTTTTTAGCTATTATCTTGCTTGAATACCACAATTGCATTTTGCGAAACTGCTTGACATTCTTTTAGAAAGTGGTATAATTCTTTATTCTATTTAAATTTTTCTGTTTGTGTCTTGCACCATGGAGCTCAGGTTTTTACTCAGAAAAGGGTCTGTCAGCCAGCCACTTACATGCTTATCAAACTGAAATTAATAAGTAATAAATAAATAGCTGAATAAAGAAATATTGGAAGTAAATTAAATGATTTCATACAGAGGTTAAGTTTAATTCATGGTACCTTGGAGAGTACAGCACATATTTGTTTGTTGTTTTCATTACTTATTAAAATACACAATTAAATATTTGTTTACAGGTACCATGTTATCTGTGTACATTGTTAGTACTCTTACAGGACATAAACACAATAGGAGGTATTCAGAAAGGAAAAATAGCACACTGTGTACAGCTAAACTATGTAGTAAACATTGTCATGCAGGGCATGCACAATTCAGAGGTATCTGTAGCACAATCATGGTAGTATGAAAACTGGTGTGGTCAGAAGTATTAATGACCATATAATGAGCATAGGATTCCTTGGGAAAGAAATCTGTTGTGCCAAACATGTTCTTTCTCTGGGTCTATAAAAGATTACAGTCTTTGGTGTGTATTCTCATGGTGGTGTGTATTTTCCATAGCTGTATGAGATCAAGCAGGATGGAATGCACCATGCACCCTACTGACAGACAGCACTCTGTCTACTGAAGAATGGTATACAGAGCAAGAAGTAAACATCAAAATTGCCATTTGAACCCTTGATATATGTATCGCCATGAAGAGTAGGGAAAAGTAAGACTTATGTAAGGGTGTACAGATCAGCAAACCTAGGGGCCTCAGTGTAAATAGCATAACTTAGATTTTAACAGAAATTTTACATGTTATACCTTTGGTACCACAATACATCACAGGTAATGTCAGCATGTTCCAGAAGGTGATATATAATATAGGTGTTTCCACTCACATGGAAGAGCACCAGCAAGGTACCAGGCAATCAAACATGCAGGAAGCTCTAGTCAACAAAAGGTATTGTCGGAAGGGGCAATGTGTGTCTTACAGGTAACATCCAGGTTCTGCAAATAAAAGACAACAATGTAAGGCATGTTAGAAGAGGTTATTTTTTTACCTATGTTTCACAATCATTGGAATTCCATCTTACTAATCTCTTGATGTTCTTCCATAATGCCCTTGCCCATTGTACATTAGAAGCTGCTGCTATACAAAGTAAGTGTGGAATCTAACTGACCTTGGGGTATATATCTGTGGTCCAAGCTTCATCATTCCACTGTTTTCATCAATATAGCCCTCACCTGAAGCTGGGCAAGCAGAGTATCCTTCTCATGGCAGAAAACTGCTCCTCCTTAAGTACCAGTCTATGATGACACTGTGTCAGTGGACTTCTGTGTTGGAGGCACAATGTTTGGTAATGTTGTAGGCATTGTACTACATTCCATTTCATGGCTGGAGCCAGTCCCTTGTTCTTCACCTCTTGATCAGTCATAGGTTGCTCTTATTTATCATTTGAATATTCTTATTCTGACCAACTAAATGCTCCACTTAGGGCTGATCAACAACAGGCTATAAAAAACAATCTCTCGTCTTACTGGTGACATATCATTTGGAATTTGTCCCATAAGGCTTGCACTGCCACCCCATGGCTTTGTGCAGCCAGCTGATAGCTTGCCAGGTGTAGTGCTGCCTTCAGTTTGTTTTAATCAGCCTCTAACAGTAATAGGGTGTGTGCCATCCATTGTTTTATTGCTATGAGCCATACACCTGGACAACCTTGCACCTTCCTAGTGTCTCTAAACAGGTGCGGTACCCTTTTGTAAGCCACCTATTTACTTGTACTGGGGGTATTGTTTTTTAGCTGTTATTCTCATATGTCCACCAATACTGTAAATTAATTTCTACCCACACTGGCACTGGTACTGTTTCCAGTACCACTGTTTTGAATTGATCCCACTGTGAAAGCAATATAGTGCAAAATGTCCACTTACTCTTCACCTCACCCTTTTTGCTGACTACTCCCTGACTGAACTATACAAGTATTGTTCAATCTGAGTTGGGGCTACCTTGTTTGCATTCTGTTTGTATATCCAGAAAGAACTCCAACTCTGTAATGACAAATTAATGTCCACATGTAATTACTCTTGGAATCTGCTGCTGAGCTTGCTTCCTCCAAAGTACCTCCCCCACCAAATTCTTAGGGATATGGCAACAGTTATCCTGAAAAAATCCAGTGCAGTCTGAGAGTGTGCCAACATGCAAGTAAGACTCTCATCTCTAAAAATTTAGATGACAGAAGGCAAGAATACTCTGTTACTTGAGTTATACTTTTAATAGTCTTGTCAACTGGCATATAACAAATGGAAAGGATTGTTACTTGTAGAACTTACAATAAAGGGTCAGTGACATAGATGCTCTTAGGATCAGCTATACAGTCATCTTAATCAAAATACCGCCTGTATGCCAGTGTATGAGTGTGTGCATGTATATATGTATACATCCACCAACACAAATGTAGGTATGTATACATCTGTATACATTAACTACAGACACACAAAAATACAGAGACAGATTTATCTAGACTGACATATATGTCTACACACACACACACACACACATATATATATATATATATATATATATATATATATATATGAATATATATATATATGAATATATATATATATATATATATATATATATATATATATATATTATATATATATCAATAGATATATGTAGACATACAGGTATATGTGGATCTGTAAAAACATAAAGGCATATACAGCAAATACATTTTAAACAACCAAAGCAATATATAATATAAGGATCACCTTCAGATGCCCGAAATCGCGTTTCGCCGACACACAAATCACCGACACCAAAAGACCGACAACAAAAAATACTGACAACGCAAAACACCGAATACAATTACACCAACACACTACACGTAAACAACACAGTACACTACATAACATATCCACTATCCCTAACCCAAACCCTAACCCTAAGGTCCGACACTACCGCACACTTACCCTACCTGCACCCTAACCCTAACTCACTTACCCACCCCAACCCCAAGATCCGACACTACTACACACTCACCCTACCTGCACCCTAACCCTACCTCACTTACACACGCCTAACCCGAAGCTCCGACACTACCGCACACTCACCCTACCTGCACCTAACCCTAACTCACTTACCCACCTAACCCCAAGGTCCGACACTACCACACACACCCTACCTGCACCCTAACCCTAACTCACTTAACCCACCCCTAAACCCACAGTCCCTCACTATCGCACACACACCCTACCTGCACCCTAACCCTAACTCACTTAACCCACCCCTAAACCCACAGTCCCTCACTATCGCACACTTACCTGTCCGCTCCCTAACACTAAATCCCTCACTCTATCGCACACTTACCGAGTCCGTCGGGTACTCACCTTGTCGGTCATCTGCGTTGTCGGTGTTTTCGACCCGTCGGATTCCGTGTCGGCAAAACGCGATTTCGGGCATCTGAAGGTGATCCATAATATAAACCCATAATCACACTATTTATTAAAATTATGTATTTCCATCTTGATAAGGGGCTTAGTAGTTTTTCTTTTTTCTCAAAATTTTTTTTTTATTTTTTGAAAACATTTGAATGAGTTCCATAGTGTTTATACATAAGATCTTAAATAACTATGTACACTATTTATATTAGCCTGACACTATAACAAATCTTAATGTATATAGGTACTTTATAAGTATGTCCAATCCATTATCTGAGCATCTGATAAATTATTGTATAGTGTCAATCAACAATAAAACGTTTCCCCAAGGATTGTTGATAAATGCCTTTGGATAAATTCTTATTTTTTTAATTTTAATTTCCAATACTGCTGTGGTCTTCAGTAGGCTGCAGAAGTCTTCCAAAGTTGGTGTTGTGTTTGTATTCCATCTTATTGTTATACACTTCCTTGAAATTGCAAGTATAGTTCATACTAGATACGTTTGACTTATTCAAATGAGGACCTTAATTCACATTTAATAATACAAGAGCTTTAGTTAAATAAAATGATTCATTAAATAAAGGTTGTAGAATGTTATTAATACCATTCCAAATGGCTTAATTTCAACACAGTCAAAGAAAATGTGGTTCCAGTCTGCATTGTGTACTTGCTCACATCTCCAACATATTCCTTTTATGGAGGAACTAATTTTACTGATTCTGTCTGGGGTTAAGAATGCTCTGTGCAAGCATTTCTGAGTAAAACCTTTCCAGTATTGTGTAAATGATGTATATTTTATCGATAATAAGATATTCGTTTTAAATTCATCAGTTAACTGGATTGAGTGTTCTTTTGTTATATATTTCCAATATGAGGTTTTTGGTGATGAATTATAGCTTATCAATATTTTGTAAAATTTTGAAATACTGTTTCCCATATTCAAAGTCATTATATATGATTTCATATATGTATTTCGTAAATTTAGGTATTTCTTTAAATGAAGAATTGTTAATTATTCTACTTAAATCTTGTGAATATGACAGAATACTCTGTAAAGTTAGCCAGTCCTGTTGTGGAATGTTGTATGTTGTTTTTATTACTTGCGGAAATAAAACTTTTAGTTCTTTGATACATTGTAGCCAACAAGCAAATCCTTTCTGTTCCCAGGAATTAATAATTGCTCTATATATTTTATGTGTAAAGTTCTTTGTGACTATAAATGGTGTTAAAAGATCAAACCAGATTTTTAAATCTATATTTGCATTAATAATTTTCCTAATTGAGTCAATGTAATAATCATACAAGTTTTAGTGGGTTTAGTTATGTTATGTTATATTGCATACTAATACATAATGTGTGCCATGGCAAGTTGTTTTTAACTATTTGATTTTTTTTTTTGTAAATCAAATTCATTTATTGATATTACAGTTAGTAATTCTTTCCAATTTGCACAGTAATTTGGACTTATCCAGTCTGAGATTATTTTAGATATTGATGCTTTTATGTATGTTTCTATATCAGGAATGTTTAATTCTCCCTGTTTCCATGGTCTGATATGATGTATTAAAGCTATTCTGTTTATTTTGGGAAACCATAAAAATGTTATTAGGCATTAATTTATTTATTTAAGTATATTCCTTTCTGGTAACAGTTGTATTGCCAGGGATGTATATAGGATCTTGGGCAGTGAAACCATTTTTATTAACTGATGTCCATCTTCAAATGTTAATATTATTTTATTCCATTTTTCCACAGAGATTTTAATTGTATTGATGATATTATTGTAGTCTTTTCAGACTAATTCACTACTATTATTGCATAACTCAATTCCTAGATATTTTAAGATAGAGTCTTGTTTCCCTATGATGTGATCCTCCTTAGTCTGCAGTTTTTTTTACTTAAAAATAAAAATTTTGATTTTGATTTATTGAAATGGAGTCCTGAAATCATGTGAAATTTGTCAATTAATATATTTAATTCTTCTAATGTCTCTTTTGTATTAGATAATGTTAATAATATGTCATTAGCAAATAGCATTACTTTAGAATTGTATTGTTCATAAACATCAATTCCTTTGATTTTTATATTGTTACAAACTGAGTCTGCCAATATTTCAATAGCTAGAGCAAACAGAATCTGTGACATGGGACCTCCTTGTTTAGTGCTTTTTGTTATATGTATAGATTCAAAGGTAAAAGGACCTAACTTGACATATGCTAAATTATATATATATATATATATATATATATATATATATATATATATATATATATATATATATATATATATATATATATATATATATATATATATATATATACACTTTAGGAGATGTACAAAGGATGCAGGAAATTCAAATAGCATTAGCATTTTGAATAAATAGTCCCAATTTAGGGAATCAAAGGCTTTCTCTATATCTAAGCCAATTATGAGCGTTTCTTTATTTTCTTTATTAACATAATCTATACGAGAAATTATTCTTTTAATATTGTCATGTGTGTGTCTATGATATATAAATCCAGTTTGATCATTATTTATTGTTTTGGATAGTGGTATTTTCATTCTGTTAGTTAATATTGCCATAAATATCTTTTAGTCATTATTTAATAATGATATAGGTCTATATGAGGCACGGAGGTTTGGGGATTTGTTTTCCATTAGGACTGATGTGATTAAGGAATATCTCCAAGATGGTGGTAATAAAGCTAGTGACTGAATTTCTAATAGAGTTTTATGGAAGAGGGATAGTATCTTTGAAGGAAAAAGTTTATATATTTCCATAATTATGCCATCTATACCTGGAGCTTTATTATTTTTACCCTCTTTTATTGTATCTGAAATTTCTTTGTAGGATATGGGTGCTTGCAGATCTAGTTTTAATTTTTCTGGTATTAGTTTTTTATATTACAATATTTTTCATCTAGATTTAATTGATCGATATGTATATTTTCTTTTTCGAAATGTTCCATATAGTGATTTCTATAGGCATCAGGAATATCACCTATATCTGAGACATTTTTCCATTTCTTTTCTTGGAAGATACTTTTAATGTTATTAGCTTCTGATTTTATTTTGATTCTTGTGGATAAATTATGTAGATATTTGTGAGAAGTGGCCAAGGTATTAATTTTTAGTTTTTCTAAAGCTAAACTAGTTTTATGTGTTAGAATTTCATTTTATTTATTGTGTAATACTTGTACTTTCTTTTTCATCTCCAAATGATTTTGATTTTTTCAGCTTTTACTGACAAAAATTTGGATTGTAGAACTAATAATTCAGAATCCCATTCTCTGATTTTTTTTATACCAGGTTAGGGTTTTACCATGTATGTAAGCTTTTAATGAGCCCCATATCATTATTTTATTTATCTCTGTGGTGTAATTAATATCTAAGAAGAGCTGTAATTCAGATAATAACCAGAGTTTGAATGCTTTAATTTTAGTTATATATGCTGGAATTCTGGAGTTAAAGATTAATGTTCTGTACCCATTTTAAAGTTTTAGTATCAATGAATTGTGGTCTGAAAAGGGGCAGGGAGGGATTGAGAAATTAATAATTTTAGAGTGTAAGTCATGGGTAGCAAATATTTTATCTATTCTAATTTGGGTACCAAATTTGTGATCTTGATGGGAAAACAACAAATATTTATCTTCTTTAAACATGAAAATATCTACAAGATGAAATGATTCTACCCACTTGTTTAAAGCTTTTGATAGAGCAGATGTATGCAGAGGTCTTTTATTTATAGTTTCAGAAATATCAAATATGTAGTCAAAATCTCCTCCTAATATTAAGTTGCCTTTATAATTATTGGAAATGAAATCCAAGTGTTTATTAACAGTTCCTGTTTCAATGCTGGGAACCAGTATAGATTGGCTAGTGTCCATATTCTGTTATTATATTTAATTATTACTAATGCCATAATGCCTTCTTTATCTTCATACTTATAAATGATTTCTGGGTTAATCACATTTGTTTTCCATAAAACTGTTACCCCTTTTGTCTTTGTCTTTTAAGTGGATTGCACCAATATCATATATTCCTTAGGATTCCATTTGTAATTGTCATTTGTTTTGAAATGAGTTTCTTGAAGGAAGACAATTTGTGCTTTGTTCAATTTTAAATATTTCAGTAGATTTGATCTCTTGCTAGGATTGTTTAAGCGATTGGTATTTAAAGATAATAAAGTTAAATCCATCTTTGGTTATTTAGACTATGTATTTTTTGTTTTATTGTGACTATTAAACATTTTCCTCTGATAACTATAAAGTATATGTTTGAGCGTTTAAAGGAAATTATCAGTTTTATACTTTGAGTGTTTACCAATAAAGTAATGTTTTGGTAAGGCATAATAAAAATGTTTTTGTGAAATAAATTTAAATGAATAAATGTTAAGAAAACTAAGATCTGCACTAGCCATGGAATGAAAATCATTCCTAATCTGATGGATAAACCTAAGTCCATCAGATTATCACTCATACCTTGACAATCCAGAACATCTGAGTGCCATAAATTGAATTATCATATGGAGAATATTTGTAATAAGAATAAGCAATATTTGTATTATTTTGAACAGATATAGTACTACTAGATTAGACATAATTTATAATACAATATAAATGTACTTATTGTATAAGCAATTAATATTTACATGAAAGATAGATGGCAAGCAATTCAATAATAGTAAAGTAGGGTGTATCATATATCAAACCTCAGTAAAAGATTATGGCACACAGTTATTTAACATATTCACCCTTATTGATGAAGTCTTTCAAAACTTATTACTTAATATAAGTAGATGGTAATAATATTTATACCTAATGTTTATAATACAATGTATTTTACTGGATATATCAGAAGTTATATTGCATTGTTTGCCGGCAAGTAATCACATTGTTTGTTGCTAACTTACTTAAAGCATCAAGTTTGTTTTATGTGAACATTGATGAAAGTTAGTGCATTTTAATTATCAGTGCATCCCCCTTCCCCCCATTTCCTACACATAAGGATTTTCATATCTGTTATTTCTTAGTATATAATGAGTGAAATTATAGGTTAAAAAAAAAACAAATTCACTTATTGTGATTAATGATTACAAGTTCCCTTTCCATATTCATAAATTGCCATTTTATGGGATATGCTGAAAGTTTTTAGATTTAAATGGCAACATTCTATTTTGTATAATCAGCAAAGGTTAAACTGAGTGATTATTGTCAATGTAATACTATTTGTTCAGAATGTAATTGTTACATTATGTGACATTCCTAGCTCAGGCTTCTATTGTTTCTCTTAAACAACATTGTCAGTTTGATGTCATGTATAAAACATTAGTTACATTGGTAACAGCTTAAGTGTTATGTATGGTCAAGATGGTTTGCAAAACCACAATTCAAGTTAAAGCAATTATATTACCTGTTATGCACATTTACTTATATGATAAAATCATCATGCTTCCCCTTGGTGTTCATTATAGTGTATGTCATTTATGACAAGTTAAAACAGTAGTGTTATTATACACTACTGTATGTCATTTATGACAAGTTAAAACAGTAGTGTATAATAACACTACTGTTTTAACTTGTCAGAAATAACAGTAGTGTTATTATACACAAGCCCATGTTATTCAATTCTGTCTTTAATATCTAAATTCAGCAGACTGCTTCATCTTATGTGAGAAGTATATATTTTATGTCTAAATTTACTAAAATCATACATTACATAACTATTGTGTGTTTTTTTTAGCTGTTGCTTAGTTATTTGAGAGACCAAAAGCTGTAATGCTTATTCTTATTATTAGCTCCTTCCAAGCAAGTTTATACAGTCCATAGTCTTTAAATTATGAGGCCCTTCTAGTTTTTTATTTGTTACAAGTATATTACCATCCTTACATACACACATATCAGTACTTCAAACACAGGCAAAAATACCCATCCAGTTATGCCAGAATACCATACACTAGTTCATGTGGTGTGTTTCCAAACTGTTCTTAAAATATCCAAACCAGTATTTGCCCTGTTCCATTTTACCAGCCTGTTCCATGCAGTAGCCACTCTGCTAGTAAACCACTCAACACACCTTCCATTCCCACAGATATTTCCATGAAGGAAATCTAATGACTCTCTACCACTTCCCGGCAACCCCAAACACCCCTAGAATCAGCTATCCCCATATGCCCAACACGTCCATGCACGCTCACCTCCCAAACCACTGCAAAGAGTACTGCACAAGACCAAGTGCTCTTAGTCTTTCACAATAATTCAGACTTCCTCTTATGTAAGTCCTTAATGTGTTTGGACCAAAATACATTTTAAATATAAAATTGCACTTATTACTTTTTTTTTATCAAGAATCAACTTAATGAGCTAAACAAAGAGTTGGGAGACCATCAATATGTGTACATGTGGCTTAAAACAGCCCTTTTATTATTATATATATATATTTATATACTTTTTTTTTTTTTTTTTTTTTTTAAAAACAAAAATGTCATTGCAGAGAATCATCTTGGAGGCTCCTCAGAGTCATTAAACATTATTGTCACTCTGTCTTCATTACCATAGCAACTTGGGGGCATCTGTTTCTGTTAGCGTGTCTGTGTACTGCATATCAGAGGCTCACAATGCGCCTGAAGCAAAGCTTTACTTCACTGCAAGCCTAAATTCCCTCTCTTTCAGCAAGGCAGCAGTCAGGAAAAGAACAGAGAGGAAACAGATAAAAAAAAACCTCCCAACAAGCTGCCACAGCAAGAGATAACACATTCTTTCAGCCTTCCCACCTCTCACTCAGCAGCTGTATAAACAAACTATTCTCTTCCAAAATATCCCAAATCACAGTTTTATCCACCCCTTTCCCCTGGATCCAGGCTAAAACATCAAATGTCTCTTCCTAATACACAAGCATCAGTAAACCTCGATCACAAGTTGCAACCTACAGCTTCTTGGAAATGAAAATGGCAACATACAACAGCTGCCAGACACAGCTGCATCCACACACACCATGTCAGGCTTAATCAAACAGCACTCAAAGCTATGATACCTGCCATAATTGATATTAACTATGTTTAGACAGAATAATAATGACATTTATAGTAGCTGCCAGACACGGCTGCAACCATGCACACCATGCCAGGATTGATCAAACAGCACTCATAGCTGTGATACTTGCCATAATTGATATTAACTATATTTAGATAGAATAATGATGACATTTGTACTAAGAGCTTGCTACTATTATTTAACCAGGATATATATGACATTCCTAAATCATACTTTAACTGAAGAAGGCATTAGTCTCCATGACAGCATTTGTTTTCAAAACACTCTACTGTTACTGCTATTATATACAATGTTAATTTGTTACATTTGAGTCTGAACTCTGATGAATGGCACCTTGTTGAATTAGTTAATTAATTACTTAAATTATTATAAGTAAAATCAATGAAAAATGAACAATATAAGTATTCACTGAGTTCAAATAGGGGACTAGAGACTAGAAACTTCTATGCTTGTATTATATGTTGCTTTGTTTGGCTTATATATAATATAAATAGTAACCTATCTTGACCTACCTTTGTTTGTGAACAATTATTGGACTCTGAAAATTCTGACTAAATCTTTACTGTTTCTCAGTTGTTTAAGAAACCCTCCTTTTTTAAAACAAAAAACAGATGACAAGTGATGTACCATATCAGTTGATACTTTGAGAGATGTAGTTGTAAGAGTTATTTTTTTTTGGGACAGCTATCTTGGAATCAGTTTTTTGTTTTTTCCCTCTAGCATCAGTTCAATAATTTGTTTCTTTTACCATTCCATTTCTTCTGGGATAGACACTATTTTGCTGTTTTTGATGAATATAGTAGCTACTTCTAAGTCATTAAAGGTTCTCATCTCATTGGCAAAAAGTATTTTTATCTTGGCTAGAAAGGCCAGCTGTGCTTTAATGTTGTTTTTTTTTCAATAGTGTTATTATTGGCTAGACTGTTTTTTTCCTTTGTTGTAGTATTCTGGAAGAATACTCATTATCAAATCTTATCAGGCTTTGATTGTATTTTAAGGGTGATTTTATCCGAGCAGATTTTAATATTAGTTCCTTGTCCAAAAATGAAAGAAATTGTGTAACTATGGATCTAGGTGCAGTATTTGTTGAGTTAGAAGCAGGTTTCCTCAGTATTCTATGCGCCCTTTCAATTCCAAATGAAAGGTCTTCTTTCAGGTCTAAAAATTCAGGAATCCAGGTTGTTAAGAATGAAATAATGACTTCACCTTCATTGTTTTCAGGCAGACCAAAAATCCTTATGTTGTTTCTCCTTTCCCTGTTTTCTAAGTCATCTATTTTGTTAATCAGCCAAATATTCTGTTTAAGCAGAAATTCTTTTTGGGATTCTTCCTCTTTGAGTTTCCCTTCAATGTCATTTAGAGAAGTCTCTATATTTGTTATTTTTGTATGGTGTTGCTTTAATAGTTCCTTAAGAGTATCAGTCTGTTTTTGAGAATTTAATCTGAGGTTTTCTAAGTCATTTTTAAAGCCATCCATCTTCAAATATAGTTCCTGTAAGGTAGATGTCATCAATTGCAGTTCTTTTTTCAAAGCAGCATCTGGATGAGAATTCCTTGAGTTGTTCATATTCAGTGACTCAATATGTCTCCAAGTTACCTGACAGGAACATTTTTGTATATCTCCACCAAATTGATATTTATGTAGTTTAGTAGTTTATCTATAGATTTCTGACGTTTTAAACTTGAACATAATAACATTTTCCTATATTATTATTATTATACTAGTTTATGGAGTTCTCAAAATTCACTGCTCTCAGTTGGCCATCTAGGCTCCACTCCCGGGCTTAGTAGTTTAGTCAACACAACTGTATCAGTCACAACAGAGGAACCTTTGAGAAAAATTATGAGAAGTCCAATACTAACAGTGAATTGCACCACTAAAACAATTATGTGCACTGCATACATAATGCATGTATTTTATTAAAACTCTCAGATATCCAGCATATACAAATTTGGCAAGCCTATCAGTAAGACATAGCAAGGCTATAGTTTTACAGCCACATGAATATAAACTTAGGTTATATATTGCTTGCACACATGCACATACATAAGAAAATATGGGGAAATATAAAGACTACATTTGGCTCAACTTTCAAATGGTAATTAGTGTAACTCTGCTACAACCATTTTACCTCAATCCAAGGAAGAAAAAAGAAAATAATGTTAGTTGGATGGAATCAGTATTATACAGTTACTGTGTGATTCCTGAAGGGTGTTAGATAATGGCAAAATACTTTTAGTACAGTAACAAGATTACGTTTCAAAGCTATCTGACATTTCTATTGAAAAGTTATAAGATTTTATTCTTCTTGAATATTAGGACATTTGCAACTGTTCAAAGCAATGCTATCCTGTGAAATGAGGGAAAATGATTATAAATGTACATCTGCATGAATACATGCACTAGTAAGTGACACAATTGTAGACTATATGAAAAATGAATTACCATTGAGGGGAAAAAAAGCATGTAGCAACAAGCTTGAAACAAAAAAATATGCCTAGGCTGTGATAATCATTCCACAAAGTTTTACAAAAAACAAGCACACACTGAAGAAGATGTAATTTCACTGCTGGAAAAGCTACAGATTTGAGTGTGACTAGATAGCATTTCTGGCTGAGTGGAGGAAGAAAAACACATAAGGACAAACTGTAAACTTTTAGCACTTCCTATAATATTCCACCCCCACTGAAGTTTATGAGACCTGACCTGCAATATGCTAACAAACTTCTCTAAAAACTCTGCCTCTTGTAAACATGTGACTTACATGGCACTAAAATGTAAACAAAGTCCTCTAGCAAGACACTGATTTTACAACTGGAACAGTGCCTCTTTATTAACATTGCCACCTATCCAGTATTTTTCCAGACTACCAAGAAAAATAAGAATGCCGGTGCGCTACTCACGGAAATCACTATACAAATTCTAATATTCTATGTATCTGCACAAACAGAATGATGGAGTTTGTAAAAGAAAAAAAAAAGCTGTCATAGAATACTCTTCAATTGAAACAGATGGCTAATGTTATGCATTTAGAACTGGAACTTGTTTAAACAAAGGAGAAAAGGTAAAAGAAGGTGGTAAAGGTAGGTATTCCACCTTGAGAAAACATAACCATTTATGTCATAAAATGGGACACACAGCACCATACATCTTACCTGCCCCTGAGTATACAAAATGTCCCTAATGTCTCATCTTATGTTTTTACTGTGCTTCTTAAGCATTAATGATGCCAGTGAGCCCACACTTCCAGAAGTTAGAATTTCATGCTTATTATTGTTCATAATATGTTTTGTACTGCAAACCCCATTGTTCTGTTAATGTTGTAAATGACTTTGGCTAATATTTATAATTCCCAGGTGTCTAGTGTTCTCCATATGACTTTCCTGGTGCAAGATCTGTTTTTCTATTAACTTTTGAAGTGCCTTTGGGTAATGTTTAAAGGTCACTGCTATCTAGTGTTCTCCTTGTGATGTTGTGAAGTATTACCAGCTATATATATGCCAGCATAGGTAGCTGGAGTTTTCTAAAGAATTATATGTCATTTGTACATCAAACTGATTTGTACAGGTGCTTGTGCGGAAAATTTATTTACAAAGCTGCTTGTGTTAAAAATGTACTAACAGTGGGTCCTGTTGGACAGAAAGGAAATACACCTTTATGTGAGACTGTTTGGTAACTGTTGAAATAAATATATTGTAATAGAGGATACTGGAAGAGAAGAGGTTAATCTCAGTCCAGCTAACTCTGAAAAATAGTCTGAAATTAAATTACCTGGTTTAGGCCATAAAGATTGTATCTTACAGTTCTGATTGTAGCCAGAGACAAAATGTCTGTGAAATACAGGACTAGGAATCCTACTATATTGTCCTTAGGGGTGAACTAATTGCTACCCTGGAAGGGTGGATGTTTTAAAATAGTTTTATAGCTTCCAGATGCTATAACACATCTTAGCAAAGCTGTGTGTGTGTGTGTGTGTGTGTGTGTGTGTGTGTGTGTGTGTGTGTGTGTGTGTGTGTGTGTGTGTGTTAACATATGTGCTAGATTCTGGTTCAGTTCCTAGTAAAGGGGGTAGTGTGGTAACCAGAGTCAGATGACCAGATGTGTGTGATGTCATTCCATAATCCAGCACTGAAATTATGTTTTAATACTAGATGAAACAGAAGTCTTAGGGCAGTCTGTTTTTGAAACCTGACAAAGAAGGAAGACCACTCATCAACTTCATCTTGCCTTGCTTTAGTAAGTAACCAGGGAACAGTAATTCTTTAGATCAGTCAGGAAAATATAGAGAGAGTAGTTAAGTACTGTTTTTCTGTATCTGTGTGAATCTATACATCTGTGTTATTTTTAATAGTTCATGTCATTGAAACTCTGGTGTTTATTGTAAATAGATATTTAGTATTTCATGTTCTTTTATTATTTATTATTAAATATATTTAAACTTTTCATTGTGGCTGATCTTTTAGAGAATATTTTAACCTTTCAGAGTACTTATATTTATTTGGTGACACTGTGCCACTCCTGTAAGCCTTGCTGCATTGATCAAACACTAACATTTGTATTAGTATTAATTTCACTCTGTATAATTGATTACCCATGTAAGAGCCTTAGAGTAGTTGGCTGGTGACAGTGTATCTACCTTATAGACTGGGCAAAGGATAGCAGAGCATGTAATCTGTACCAGCCTTTCCCAGGTGTGTGTGAAAATCATATCTCAAAGACTGTGTGTGTCAGCTACTTGGAGCAGGGACACAGAGCAATCGTTTCACAAAGAGGGTGGTGGAGGACTTGGCTTGCAACACTTGGCTGAGGACTCAACTCTACAGCTGGGTCAGTGGGGAATATTATTTGGGGCCTGGATAGAGAGAGGGAAACCCAGACCCAGGATGGAGTGTGCTTCCTGTGTGGTCTTAAGGGAAATTGTGCTTGGTGCAGAGAGTTGCATCTGAAAATGCAGTGTGTAACCATTTCTGTTCCAAGTGAACATTCCACACTGGTGTCCATGGTGAGGATTGAGACTTATTGATCACTTGCCCAGAGGAGGGGCGTCACACTCCCCTTCTCCTCTTATTGTAGAGTTTCCTTTTATGTCAAGGTGAGTTTTGGCCATTCCCCAGTGTAACACACACACACACACACACACACACACACACACACACACACACACACACACACACACACACACACACACACACACACACACACACACACACACACACACACACACACACACACACACACACACACACACACACACACACACACACACACACACACACACAAATACACACCTCTTACCTCTCCTTGAGTTTACAAAATGTCCCTGACATTGCAGCTTATATTTTCTGTCTTTAAACACAAATGATTATAGTCAGTCAATAATACCAGACATTAGAGTTTCATAATTCTCATTGTTGATAATGTGTTTTGTGCTGCAAAACCTGGTATTTTTTAGCATTATAAGTGACTTAGACTAATATTTGCAATTCTATGGTCTCTAGCCCCCTTTCCAAATATGTCTTTCATGCTACAAAGCCTGTTGTAAGTTTTAAAATGACTTAGGGAAATATTTAAAGGTCCTTGGTGCCTAGTGACCTCATCCCCAGTATTGCAGGATTTACTGTTTAGTCAGTGGGAATTTAGAAGTTTGGCAGCCACACCCCCTTCACACACACACACACACACACACACACACACACACACACACACACACACACACACACACACACACACACACACACACACATACACACAAACACATTGCCTATTCCCTAACCTACTCCCTTATTACAGCCACCCAAGCAAACAAGCACACACATTTACCTGAGACCATTCATACCTTTGTATGCACTTACACATGTAGCACCACACACACACCACAATACCTGTCTGCCAAAGTGTCCAGCACTTACCTCTAATAAGATATCATCCATTGAAAGTAATGGGTGGACATTAGTTTTTGGCCATGTTAATTAACACATCTGGTGGTGGTGATTTATGCATCCAAGAGGTTCTGTGACTCACTGAGCTACATAAATCACAACAGCCAATTCCATGGGACAGCTTATTGCTCACTATTATATGCCTCTCCCCGGAATATCTCATTTACATTCGCAGTGGTCCAGAGAGACAGCCCGCTGCAGTGCTGTAACTTTTCAAGTAAAAGCACTGCAGTAAGGTTGTTTCTGAAATAGAAGAGGTTATTTCCAGTGGTAAATAAGACTTAACACTGGCAGTAATGTCTCTATAGCTCAGGGATAATTTAAATGGAGAATTATTTGCGGACTGGATTGCATATATGTGCACTTATATAAATGTTGTAGAGATGTAATAAATAACTGTTTTTTTTTTTCTAATTGTTAAGTATGTTTTTGGAAATACCCCCCCTCCACACATGCACACCACATACACACACACCCACACCAAAATAATATGTGTATATATATATATATATATATATATATATATATATATATATATATTTATACACGCATATTATTTTGGTGTGTGTGTGTGTGTGTGTGTGTGTGTATGTGTGTGTGTGTATATATATATATATATATATATATATATATATATATATATATATATATATATATATATGCTGCGGCGATGCAGCGGTAGCGATGTTGCCTCACAGCAAGAGGTTCTCCCATTCGATTCTCAGCTGGAGCGCCTTCTGTGTGGAGTCTGCATGTCCTCCCAGTGGTCAAGTGGCATTCGAAAGACATGCGTAAATGGGCATGCCTTCATTGAAGGTTGGGCTGGCACCTCAGCACCATAAAAATCTACTGCCAATTATTAGCGGACCGGAGTTCCGCTGTGGCAACCCCTAACCAGGGAAAGCCGAAAGAAGAAGAAAAACAACAACAACATATCTGTATATATATATATATATATATATATATACACCCACCAAAGGAAAAGACAAGAAAATACTTTAAATATATTCCAAAAAAGATGCTGAAACATAAGGATGTCAACAAAACATTAGCTAATGCATTACCAAAAGTGTATTAGAAAACCTGGAATTTGTCAGTGACATTTGGACAGGGTGTTTGAAAGGTATGACAGCAGAGAAGGCCAGGTGTCCAGTCAGTTTCCTTTAGACATGGTTCCCTTTAGTCTCTGCAGGAAATTTTGATATGAACTTCTCCATTTGTTTCAAAGGGTAGTTTTGATTACCAGACATGATTTAATGCAGACTAGCTCCCAGACTGTTAATGTTTTCACAATGAAATTTGTATTGCATTATTCATTTGATTATCTGTACCTTCCTTTTTATGACATTTTTGCAAATGTTACCAAAGTTATTACACTGTAAAAATGATATTTAATGAAAATAAAGTATGAATCCCTAAAACTCAGAAAAAATAATTAATACTTCAAATTATATTTTCTTTAAGCCAACAAAACATGGAAATGTTGGCATTGCAGCCTAATCAGTGCCCCAAATCTTAGCATTTCCAACAAACGAAACATGAATCACCAGCTGAATTCTTTATTATCCTTTATACTTGATATCAGATAGAGGGTAGAAAGGATTTTGGCCAAACTGTTCACAGTTCATGCAAAGAGATACATGTCTATTAGCATGCTCTCAGTATGCAGCAGAGTAAAATGTACAGCTTATTAATAAGGTACACTGAGTGACATATGTTCAGACATGGCACAGCATGTAGACTTATATGTATGTGTCATGTTTCTAGGCATTCCGTTGGCCAAGCATGATCATACTTGGTTTGGTTGCAGAGCAATTCTTCACCTTATCTTGTTTGGCCTCTCAGCTAAGACTTCCCACCTACATCTTTTTTGCTAACCAAAATGCTTACAGGCAGAATGCAAATAATATAAGAAAATACCTAAAGTCCACATGTAAAACAGTGATCACTACCAGTTCCAGTATTGTAGTTATGAGCCTATTGATATATCAGCTACCTTCAGCAGTTGCTTTATCTCTCCTGTTATGCCTTCCACAGAGCTATAACATGATGATTGACTCTGCATTTGTAGTCTTTTAGAATTCTAAATTGTAAGAGTCTTAGATTCTGAAATCTGCACATACTTGCTCAGTATCAAGATTAGAGGCTCCTCTGTATGGTTTGTGTTTACTTTTGAAGTCTCCAGATAGTTATTTATAATTAAGAATACAGAACAAAGCCTGGCATGCGGGATGTTTGATGGGAACCTTAAAATATAGGTGCCTGTTACAAAACACTGAAATTGGAATCTTTGGCTTCTCTGGCATTTAATACATAGTTTGAGTGCAGTCTGCATGTAAAATACTAAGTTGTTTCACAGGATATTCCCTGCATTCTGAAGTACACCTTTGTAGTCTGTGGGCTTAGTTAGCAGTGATTCAGCTGCTACCTGTGAAAAAATGTTTGTGTCTTTATACAAGTTCAAGAAATCACTGTTACAGGACATTTACTGGAAATGTAATTTTTGCATTTTCATGACTCATTATTTCTGTCATTAGTAGTTATAATAGGGAGCCTCATAATGCATTCATCTATTTATTAAAGCCTTTTCTGAAGCATAATAAACTCATTTCATAATAGAAGGTACAACAATCCCCATCTAGAAGCAAGTGGTTTGGTTCCATTGTACAGCAGTACTACAAAATACCGTACTGCCAGCTATAGACATATGGCAGCATTGATCCATCTTTCAGAAGTCTTGATAAAAGTGGTTTTATAAGCAGATGGCTGAATGTCACTTGTAGGTTGTTGTTAGGCGTACAGCTTGACTTTAGTAAATATCAGTAATACATTTATAGTAATAAAATGATAGCTCTGGTTCTTAGAAGATAGTGGTCTGCTAACCTGGACTGTCTTCAGTGATGAAGTATTAGGCATGCTGAATCATCATGTTCTGCTTTCCTGAACGTTCTCAGAGTTAGGCCTTAACATATTGTAAGTGAACTGATTCAGTGACCACTAGTGCCACAAAGTTTAAAGTGGAAAGTGGAAAAGAGGTTTCCTTAGCCTTACTCTCATTATAATCAAAGTGCCTTAGGGTTCTTTAGCCTTACTCTAGTTATAATAAGAGGGCCTTAGACCTTAGTAACACATCTATTCTTTGTGTAAGGTGTAGTGCCAATTTGCATGGCACTATAGATTGTTACAGCACACTGAAGTGTCAGTAGAAGTTCTTTTCAGATACGGATTTCTGTATTATTCAAAAAAAATGCAAGCTATTGTTATCATAATCAAGCAGAACTGGCTGCATATTAACGCTCTCTTATACAATGCTACTAGAAAACAAATCCATACTGTCCAGCATTAAACATGAGGGAGAATACAGGACTCTGCTTCTTAAGGAATTAGGTAAAAATTACCTGTTCTGTAAAGCTCTTACAAAATGTAAATACCTGAAAGTCCTCATTATAAAGAAAATATCCCATTCATCACGTCTACTATATTTCATATAAAATATATAAGATTTGTGCAGTCTTGAGGCATAGTTACTCAACCATTAAGAGTGCCACATAATCATATTGTTGTATTTGGTAGCACATGACGTTTAGAGTATGTTTGTATAAAGATTGTGAACTGGTCCTTTTTAGCAGTCTGTGCCTCACGATAAACATATGTGGTCTGCTCAGTCATCCTTAGTGGGTACAAACATCACATATAATGTGATCATAGTTATCACTTGCGTGGACAGTGTGGCAGCATGTCAGATCTCAGTGAACTGTATGCACTGCTGCAGGCAATGGCTGAGTCTTTGAAATCTCTGCTCCATGGGGCCAAAGCCACTCAGACTTTTCAGAAAAATATAGCAAAGAGACCATATGATCAAGTTTCCAAAAACTCAAACATCAAAAAAAAAAATACCTTTTTTACATTTTTGTAGTGGGGCAAGCCCCCCTGTGTTCCTCATACGCCCTGCAAATTATATATATACCAACTCTGAGATTGCACTACAGTGAGGAAAAGGATACATTTTCTGATCCTTGCTGTATTACGATCTCCATTCACACATATTTGCAACTGCAAATAAAGTGGAAAAGGAAAAAATGTTAATTATTTTGAAATCACACACAGTATACTTTGCCAAAAATACAGCAAATGCAGGCACTTATTTGTAGTTATTAAGTGTTAGTATTCAGAAATACGCATTATAAATCAAACACAAACACATGCAACACTTTTTTATATAAATAAAGTGCTAGTGTTATACATAGTAGTACAGAAGTTACAAGTACAGAGAAAGTATGCATTTTATCCTGTAGTCCAGAGTTCTATTCCCTCATTTGCTTACTGTGGGACTTTCAGGAAGTAGCTTTTCTGCACATCAGTCCTAATGTAGTCTTATGTCCAATAGACTGACCTGCTTAATAAAATTATTAAAATTTAAAAAAAAAAATAAATGAAATATGTTCATAAACAGAGCAATGTTTTCATACATACCTTGTTAACCCCCACCCCAGTGTTAGGATTGTACACTAGCAGATTAAGTGATTTAGAACTTCTTCTTCTTCTTTCGGCTGCTCCCGTTAGAGGTCGCCACAGTGGATCATCTGTTTCCATTTCTTCCTGTCCTCTGCATCTTGCTCTGTCACACCAACCACCTGCATGTCCTCTCTCACCACATCCATAAACCTTATCTTAGGTCTTCCTCTTTTCCTGTTACCCGGCAGCTTTATCTTTACCATTTTTTCCCAATATACTCAGCATCCCTCCTCAGCACATATCCAAACCAATGTATCTTGCCTCTCTGGCTTTGTCTCCAAACCTTCCAACCTGAGCTAACCCTCTAATATACTTATTCCTAATCCTGTCCACCCTCATCACACCCAGAGCAGATCTTAACATCTTTAACTCTGTCATGTCCAGCTCTGACTGCTGCCTTTTTGTCAGTGCCACTGTCTCCAACCCATATAATATAGCTGGTCTCACTACGCTCATGTAGACCTTCCCTTTCACTCTTACTGGTACTCGTCTGTCACAAATCACTCCTGACACTCTTCTCCACCCACTCCATCCTGCCTGTACTATCTTCTTCACCTCTCTTCCACACTCACCATTACTCTGAACTTTTGATCCCAAGTATTTAAACTCATCCACCTTTGCAACCTCTACTCCCTGCATCCTCACCATTCCTCTATCCTCCCTCTCATTCACACACATATATTCTGTCTTAGTCCTGCTGACCTTCATTCCTCTTCTCTCTAGAATATATCTCCACCTCTCCAGGGTCTTCTCCACCTGTTCCCTATTCTCACTACAGATCACAATGTCATCTGCAAACATCATAGTCCACAGGGACTCCTGTCTAATCTCATCTGTCAACCTGTCCATCACCATTGCAAATAAGAAAGGGCTCAGAGCTGATCCTTGATGTAATCGCACCTCCACCTTAAACGTATCCATCACTCCCACCGCAGACCTCACCACTGTCACACTACCCTCGTACATATCCTGTACCACTCTCACATACTTCTCTAACACTCCCGACTTCCTCATATAATACTACAACTCCTCTCTAGGCACCCTGTCATATGCTTTCTCTAAGTCCACAAAGACACAATGTAACTCCTTCTGACCTTCTCTGTACTTCTCCATCAACACTCTCAGAGCAAACATCGCTTCTGTAGTGCTCTTTCCTGGCATGAAACCATACTGCTGATCACTAATCATCACCTCCCTTCTTAACCTAGCTTCCACTACTCTTTCCCATAACTTCATGCTCTGACTGATTAGTCTAATCCCTCTGTAGTTACTACAGCTCTGCACATCACCCTTATTCTTAAAAATTGGTACCAAAACACTTTTTCTCCATTCCTTAGGCATCCTCTCACTTTCCAAGATTTCATTAACAATCTAGTTAAAAACTTCACTGCCATTTCACCTAAACACCTCCATGCTACCACAGGTATGTCATCTGACCCAACAGCCTTTCCATTCTTCATCCTCTTCATAACTATCCTTACTTCCTCCTTGCTAATCCACTGCACTTCATGATTCACTATCTGCACATCATTCAACCTTCTCTCCCTCTCATTCTCTTCATTCATCAGCCCCTCAAAGTACTCTTTCCATCTGCTTAACACACTCTCCTCGTGTGTGAGTATGTTTCCCTCATTGTCCTTTATCACCCTTACCTGCTGCACATATTTCCTGGCTCGGTCCCTCTGTCTAGCCAATCGGTACAGATCCTTTTCTCCCTCGTTAGTGTCCAACCTTTCATACAACTCTTCATATGTCTTATCCTTAGCCTTCGCCACCTCTCACTTTGCCATGCACCTCATCTCCTTATACTCCTGTCTACTTTCTTCATCTCTCTGACAATCCCACTTTTTCTTCGCCAACCTCTTTCTCTGTATACTCTCCTGTACTTCCTCATTCCACCACCATGTCTCCTTGTCATTCTTCCTCTGTCCAGATGTCATACCAAGCACCTTTCTAGCCTTCTTCCTTACTAGCTCTGCTGTAGTTACCCAGCTATTAGTTAAATCTTCATTGCCACCCAGTGCCTGTCTTAACTCATCCCTGAACTCCACCTCACAATTACCCTTTTTCAATTTCCACCATTTGATCCTTGATGCTGCTCTCACACTCCTCCTCCTCTTCTTGATCACCAGTGTCATCCTACAAACCACCATCCTATGCTGCCTAACTACACTTTCCCCTGCCACCACTTTACAGTCTCCAATCTCCTTCAGACTGGCCCTTCTGCATAAGATATAATCCACCTGTGTGCATCTCCATCCACTCTTGTATGTCACCCTATACTCCTTCATCTTGTTAAAATACATATTCACCACAGCCATGTCCATCCTTTTTGCAAAATCCGCTACCATCTGACCTTCTGCATTCCTTTGCTTAACACCATACCTACCCATCACTTCCTCATCCCCTCTGTTCCCCTCACCTACATGCCCATTGAAATTTGCTCCAATCACCACTCTCTCACCCTTGGGTACAGTCATCCCCACTTCATCCAACTCACTCCAAAATGTTTCTTTCTCATCCATCGCACACCCAACTTGTGGAGTATATGCACTAACAACATTCATCATTACACCATCAATTTCCAGCTTCATAAACATCACTCTATCCAATACTCTTTTCACCTCCAAAACACTCTTAGCATACTGTTCCTTCAGGATAACCCCTACGCCATTTCTCCTCCCATCCACACCATGATAAAACAATTTAAACCTGCCTCCAATACACCTAGCCTTGCTCCCCTTTCATCTGGTCTGTTGCACACACAATATGCCAACCTTTCTTCTGTCCATCATATCAGCTAGCTCTCTCCCTATACCAGTCATACTGCTAACATTCAAAGTTCCGAACCTCACTACCACAGTCCTAGCCTTTACCTACCTTCGGGCATGCCTTCCCCCTCTTCTCCTCCTTCTATGGCCAACAGTAGCCCAATTTCCACCAGCATCCTTTTGGCCAACAGTACTGGTGGTGGTCATTGTTAACCCGGGCCTCGATCGATCTGGTATGTATATCTGTACTGTTGTCTGCATGTATGATTTGGCAACATTTTACACCGGATGCCCTTCCTGACGCAATCGTCCCCATTTATCCGGGCTTGGGACCGGTACAAAGAAATGCACTGGCTTGTGCATCCCCAGTGGCTTAGAACATTATGAAAAAATATATATGATTCAGACCCTATAGCCTTACAGCTATTTGCACTG
Source organism: Protopterus annectens (assembly GCF_019279795.1). Lineage (NCBI taxonomy): Eukaryota > Metazoa > Chordata > Ceratodontiformes > Protopteridae > Protopterus > Protopterus annectens. The sequence continues at coordinate 442,176,804 of NC_056749.1, read as the reverse complement.
GTGCTTAGAATATGCTGTTTTTTTTTCAGAATATCCATAATAATATTAAATGTACAAGTTCAATTAGTGACTGATTTTACCTGTTCTGAATTGTGATATATATATATATATATATATATATATATATATATATATATATATTTTTTTTTTTTTTAAATAAATCATTCCCTGTCAGACACTTGACCTTATCTATATGTCATCCAACAATATCTTCATAATGCATTTCACCCATTCACATACTATCTTTATTATATGAATCACACTTTCCTCTCTTGTTCAGAGCAAATTCTTTTGACCTAAATAGATGGAAATACCAATTGCTAATTATATATGAAAGGGTGACAGGTATAAGGCTATAGTAAGATGTTTCAATCAGTAGGTTTCCTATACAGTTCTGTAGTTAAAGGGTAATCAAAGGTGACCGCCTAGAGTTCACGGTAGAAACAAATTCTTGACTGGCTTTGGAGTAACCCAGGTACTGAATGAACATACTTAGGACAATGGATCTATGGGAATACCCTGTTACCAATTCTGTAAATAAATAAATAAATACATGATAATGAAAGCAAATACCTAGACTTTCACATACACATCTAGCTGTACTAATTGCATAGGTTTTGTGCACAGTTGTTAATTTACTGTTATACACACAGTAATGTAAAAGTTGTGTTGCACATACGTCCTATCCTCTTTGCTTCACTTCATTTTCTCTGTGCTCAGCTCCTGTCTGAACTTATGCTATCTCCTGGATTATTTTTTTATCCAGCCTCAGTCATGGCTTAATGATTTGGTTACATTAGCTTGTCTGATATAGATTTAGGAACACTATTTGCTTGGAACAACTGAAATTCTATTTAGCTCTCTTTTCATATGTCCAAGAAATAAGCTGTACAACCCACATTTTAATTATCTGGCTTAAAGAAGTGTGCGTTTTTATTTGTAATAAAATGAGATGTATGTTTCCCACTCAGAATCTTAAGTGCTGGCTGGCAGCACCTGTACTTTCTCTTCCTGTAATCCTGACTTTCACTTCCATTTTTCTATCAGTCACTACATTGGCATTAACTTGTCAGAACAGCAGAGGGAGCCTGCATCCAGCTGTGTCTGCCTGGATTCTCCGGGAATATGACCTTGCCCCTGGAGTGTTCACAGAGCAGCAGCTGTGTGAATCCCTGATCTTAGGGTCAGAGTAATAAACAGTTTCTTTTTCCTAATTGTTTTGAAGTTTTGCTAGCATGCTGTTCCCAGGGACTACAATAAGCTTACTGATTTATATGTCCAGTCCCACCCCACATTTGACTATATTTAGCTATTCTGTTCTACTGGTATTTACATTAGAAAACCTGTTCTTTAGTCAAGTAATTTAAAACTGCAGTTAGGAACATTTTTTTAAGAACAAAACAGGGCAGATAAAGTGGATTTATGCTAGCAGTCATTGTCATAACAGCTTACTATTATGAGAGGGGATTTATTATTTTATGTCATTTACTGTTTTATTCTATACATCACAAACTAAGATAACTTTCACTCTAAGATAACACTCATCCTTGATCTGGGTTCTTCAGTCTAATTACACAAACTTCCTAGTGCTCTGATAATAGGTTTGGCAGGGCACTAGATCAGAATTTCTACTGCCCCAGCAGTTTCACGGTCCAAAAAAACAGTGCCTGGAATGAAAACCCTCTCCTAAAGTGAAGAGGACAAGATAACCAGAGGAGTTACAAAACACAGACACTTTTCACCTAATAACTGTCTCCTTTTACAGTCTTCACCTAATGATCATCATCTTGGCCATGCTACTCAATTTTTTCCTGTTTAGGATAGATTCTCCTTTATTGGAAGACAACAGCCTACCTTCAGATGCTGGAACAGGTAGGTGATGTGGTCACTTTTATTGAAAATATTACTTTACCTTTCACCATCTCAAGAGTTCAGTTGTGGTGCTGAGTATTAATATTTAAAACTGTTGCTCTACATTTTGATGGGGGGGTTCATAGGTTCATAGGTTCATACTAGGCTAGCTGCCCTAGGGCATTTATAAGCCTAGCCAGAGTGTGTTTGGCTTTCGCCACCCATTTTAAATTAATTTTGCTATGCCCTTTTTCGAGGTTAGTATACTGTGCCTCTGTCTAACAGTGACACAGAAGTGATACCCTGGGTAAACCTATGATCTCCCATCCACTCATCAAGATTCCTCTTGAAGAGAGTCAATGAGGGACTCTGCCTAACCTGGACTGGGATTTTATTCCAGAGTGAAGGGAGCCTCTGGGTTATGAATCTGTCCCTCCAGCATGTCCTATTTATTTCAGTGCTGAGGTTCAAGTCTCTCAAGCAAGTAGCTCAATGGGATTTGGATTTTCTTAGGTGCAGCATGTCCATTAATTCTGGATTGGACATGGCTTTATACGTCAGGCACAGATCATCCCTGAGCAGGCGGTATGCCACTGAGTAGAGCTGGAGTTTCTTTAACCGGGCAGCATATGGCATCTGTTTGAGCCCTTTGATCCTCTTGGTGAGGTACTTTTGGGGTCTTTCCAGTTGCTGCAGGTGTCTGGTAAGGTACATCCCAAAAGGGGCATTGTACTCAATTATGGGCCTGATGAGGGATGAGTAAAGTGGCACGATGACCTCCCCTGATCTAGATGTGAATCCCTTCATGATTAGGTGGGCTATATAAAATGTTTTTCTAACCACTTTGGCCACGTGGTTGTTAAATGAGAGAGATTGCTATCAATTTGAGTCTCCAGGTCCCTAATTACTTCTTCTGTACTTAATGGATTACCACCTATGTGGTAATTTGTGGGCACTTTGTTTTTGCCAAAGGGGATGACTATACACTTTTTGACGTTTAGCTTGAGGCCATGGCTCTGGCACCAGTTGTCTGTTTCTATGAGGCCCTTTTGGAGGATGCTTGTGTCGGATGGAGAGTCGATTATGGTGCCCAGTTTGCAGTCATCTGCTAACTTGGTCAGCCACAGTTCTTCCGTGTTGGCCTGTACCTCCGAGAAATATATACCGAACAAGAGAGGTCCCAGGACTGAGCCTTATGGGATGCCACTTGTAACTGGTTTGGAGTCTGACATGGCTCCAGCAATTCTAACCATGTGGGTTCTGTCCTTGAGCCAGTTTGCAACCCATCTAGTGACATAGGGGTTTATATTTAAGCTGGTGAGCTTATCTATAATGCCCGAGTGGGGTATTGTATCGAAGGCTTTTGCGAGGTCCAGGTAGGCTGTGTGGACCACCTTCCCCTCGTCAATGGCCTTGGTGACTGTTTCAAAGAAATCAACCAGGTTTAAGAGGCAGGATCTGCCCTTAACAAAGCTGAACTGGGTAGGATCCAGTGTCTGTAGGTCCCCAATATCTTTATTTATGAGGTCCATGATGATCCTTTCCATAGCTTTGCAGACCAAGCTAGTCAGGCTTATGGGACGATAGTTTCCAGGATCCGTTGAGGCACCACCTTTGTGGAGAGGGACCACTGTTGCTTTATGCCACTCTTTGGGTACATATCCTGTAGTAAGGCTGAGATTGAACAGTAGTTTTATGTTTGGGTTTAGCTGTTCTTGGAGTTCATGTAGGATGCAACCCGGGACACTGTCTGGTCTAATTGATGCTGCATTTTTTGCTTTGGAGAGGGCAGTTCTTACCTGAGCATCTGAGATGTCAGGGGGGCAGCACTCTGCTGGGATAGATATTTGCCCTTTTGGTGGGGAGGGGGGGAGAAGTTTGCGCTGAACCTGTGAGCTAGGATGTTGGCAATGTCTTTGGGTTCGGTGTATTTTTTGTCATTTTGGACTAATTCTGAGCATATCTAGGAATTCCCACCCAGGTTCCTAACATAACTAAAGAAAGCCTTGTGATTATCCTTAGTGTCCTGTGCAATTTTTCTCTCGAAGCTGGCCTTAGAAGATTTTATGAGTGCCCGTAGTTTTTTGCTAATACTGATCAGAGATGCCTTCCCTTTTTGGGATTTTGCTCTATCATGTAGTAGCTTCCTCCTTCTATTGTATAGTTTGTTTATGGCTGGGGTCCACCAGACAGGACGTCTGCCTTTGGAGGATCGGGTCTTGGTTTTATTTGGGATTGCATGATCCATGCATTCCTGAAGGTGTTCATAGAATGCGTTTATTAAGGATTCTGTGGTCTGGGCCGTATTTTCCACAGGCCCGGGGGCTTTGAAGGATTCCACCTCGGTTTTGAGGAGTGTGAAATTTGCTTTAGAGAAGTTTTTCACTGTGGTTTTCAGGGCAGGGGGTCGAGTCGGGATGTGAATATCCAGTGAGATTAGTTTATGGTCTGATCTTACCAGTGAGGGATACACTTCTGGTCTGGAGCATAGAGTCCCCATGTTGGTGGTGATGATCAGGTCCAGTATATTTTCCCCTCTTGTGGGAGTGGTAACAAGTTGTTCCATAGCATTTGAGTTTATAAATTCTAGGAACCTTTGGGCTAGGGTATTGGAGCTAGAGTAATGCTCCCAGTCTATGTTTGGGTAGTTGAAGTCGCCCAATATAATGGTGTTTGGAGAGACCTTCATATTTTCCAGTGTTCTCAGGAAGGCCGAGTGGGGTTCCTGGGTTTGGGAGGGTGGTCTGTAGCAGGCTATAAACTGGAAGGCAGTTTTACCCACTGTTAGTTTCACATGGATAGTCTCTGATGCTTCGTGCTGTGCCACCAACCTGGAGGTGTGGGTATCCTTGACGAATATTGATACTCCCCCTCCTTTTGTGGTTCGGTCCAAGTTTTGGGGCCGAAAAGCATGGTATGAGGTATAACCTGGTAGTGCTGGGGTGCTCTCGGGAGCCTTGAACCAGGTTGTAATTGCTTACTCCTTCCTGTTGTCCTACACAACCCATTAGCAGCCATTATTGTTGATAATACTTATGTGCAGAGTCTTGGAAGTGCATTTTGTTCAGTCTGCAATCAGTGCCATTTGTGTGTTTCAGTTTTGCTTCCTGATTTCATTGCTGGTTTTGGATTAACATCTGTTCCAACTCAACTGTTCCTTTTTATGCATTGTAGTGGTACTGTTTTCACATGTTCAGAGACTTGATGATTTTTATTTTTTTATTTTTTATTTTTTTTTTGAGAATCTTGTTCTTTGCCCAGCCCACTCTTATCATAGTTATTATATCTATTCATGTAAAATATTGATGACTAATAGACTTTCTGAGATATCAAATTTTCTGATAGGATACAGTAGCACTACTAATAGGTCCTATATGGAAATATGTCCAAATATGATTATATGAAGGGCATTTGTAATGTCCAAGTATGTACATGCCTCTTGATATGTGCAAGGTGCACAACATTCACAAATGTCATGACACAAATGTGGTTCGCTTGGATTCAACTGTTTTACTTTTTACAGGTCAATGCAGTGTAAGCCACAATGATTGTGAGCACATTCCAGTCTGTCAGTGGCACAAGGTTATATGGGCCATCAGAGCAGACATGTGCAAGATGTAATAGCACCTTCGTTAAATGCCATATGGATGGCATTCAGTCACAAGTATCACACCATACAAACTCATAAGGCACACAAGTACAAATGTTTGTTGTAATATAAGGGACAGTAACAGAAAGATAAGATTTTTATAGTGAATGTGAGAGAATATGTGGATATATATATATATATGGGGACACAGGTTGATAGTAGTCTGTCATTCGACACCCATGTAGCTAAAGTAGTTAGGAAGACCTTCTACATTGCCCACCTTATCATGAAGGGATTCTCATCTAGATCAAGGGAGGTCATAGTCTCCCTATACTCATCACTCATCAGACCAATGATTGAGTACAATGCCCCGTTCGGAATGTATCTGACCCGACACTTGCAGCAGCTGGAGAGGCCACAAAAGTTCCTCACCAAAAGGATAAAGGGTCTCAAACATCTGTCCTATGCTGCCCGACTGAAAGAACTCCAGCTCTATTCAGTCGCTTACCGCTTGCTCAGAGGTGACCTTTGCCTAACATACAAGGCCATGTCAAACCCAGATTTGATGAATATGCTTCACCTCAAAAATCTAGATCCGTCAGAGCCACAAGGCGGGAGACTTAAACCTCGACACGGCTATTAATAGGACGTGCTGGAGGGATAGATTCATCACCCAAAGACTCCCTATGCTGTGGAATAAAATCCTGGTATATGTGAGGCAGAGCACCTCGCTGGCCTTGTTCAAGAGAAATCTTGACCAATGGATGGGAGATCGCAGATATACCCCAGGGATTACCTCAGTGTCACTGCTCAACAGAGGCACAGCAAAATAATGGGTATAGTTCCCCATACTAAAGGGTTGGCGTAAGCCACAAAACTATGGACTAGGCTTGTAAATGCCCTCGGGCAGATAGCCTAGTATGAACCTATGAACCTATGAACCTATATATATATATACATATATATATATATATATATATATATATATATATATATATATGTGTGTGTGTGTGTGTGTGTGTGTGTGTGTGTGTGTGTAAAAAAGCGACCAAAAAGTCACCCAGACAAAATATTCTGTAAAAACTGCAAGAAAAAACCCAGACAAGCTACAGGTTTCACTGTGTGATACCTTAAACCTCCCATAATTCAGGTCCATGGGTTATATGTAAATGACCCCTTAAGGATATCAAGCGTTTCATCTTCATGGCTTCTGAATGCCCATGACTTTTTTTACTTTTTAAGTACTGATAATCATCAAAGGGAAAGAGTTACCTCCTCATTCTTTCTGGCAACAATCCCCATAGTGATAGACCCTGTGAAAAGATTATCTTTGCTGTATACTAACATGCAACGTAGCTTATCTCAGTTTCATTTCTCCAAGTATTTTGAGTTTCTAATATCATGATGGGAAAGGTCCAGATTTCTAAGTCAGGATATGGTTAGAGTTCATGACATTATATAAGAAAGCAGACATATATTGGACTAATGTTTTAGAAGATCTCTGGCACAAGACCATCTTGCCTTTATCTTGAAGTGCAACTTTCTCCAGAAAGTAAACAGTCAGTCATTCAAGGGTTCTCCTGCAGCATACCCACTAAGAAGTCAGAGTGGGCAAGTAAATAATATTCTTTCTACATCTTTGGATCATGTTTATGAAGGGGATTGAGCTCCAATTTATCAACTATTTCTGCACTCTGTAGAAATTATAAATGCATCTGGCATATGATCCACCATAATGTTAAAACTCTAAGGTTGTCTAGAATGATTTATTTCCCTATTGATTCAAATGTCTGATTTTATTTTGATATTGAGAACCACACAAACAGTAATCATCTCTCTAGTCAGTTTTTGGATTTATATCACAGTATCAAGTATATATCTGGACTGCATTTCATGTCTTCCAGGCTGTGGCTGAAATGGAACCTTCAGGCTCAGTTTACAATCCCTGCAACTAAACAGTAAAATAAATGAGTTAATCCATGCTTTGTGCATGAAGAAACCTGAAGGCCATGAGAATTTATTTTTCTTCTCAATTGTTCTTTCTACGTAATGTAATTTTAAACAATTAGTAGCTCACAGGGCTTGGTTTTCCAGGTCATTTCTTGGCTTGGCTGCCTTGTAAGGAATGTTGCGTCAGTTTTGATTTGCCAGGTGCTCTAGTTCCTCCCACACCTCAGAGATGTTCTGTAGATGATTTTTAAATGCTATAAGTTACCTGTAGGTGTGTGTGAGTGTGTGTGTGTGTGTGTGTGTGTGTGTGTGTGTGTGTGTGTGTGTGTGTGTGTGTGTGTGTGTGTGTGTGTGTGTGTGTGTGTGTGTGTGTGTATGTGTGCATGCGTGTGTTTTTCTGTTCTGATGGGGTTGTCTCCCATTCAGGATTTGTTGCAGTGTCTTGCACCCGCTAAGTGCTTGGAATAGGCTCTGGCTCCCCCACAGTCTTGTGTTGGATTAAATGAGTTATCAAAGAATGAATGAATATTCAGAAAAGGAATTCATTAAGTTTTTCTGTGAGCCAGTATAGTGCAGAAAAGGGTACAAGCTGCTGGCTTAGTAGCCCGGCCAGCAATTAATTGTGAGTGAAGCAAAGTCCACATGTAAAGGCTAGTACTTGAATTCCCATAGTGACGGGAGCAAGTAAGGAGCTCTTATTTGACTCAGACCAGCAAGAATGTTTCTGATGTCTTTTAAATGAAAAGCCACTGGGCAGCTTAAAGTCTGTGTGATAGCATATTTGTCCTTTCCATCCTTAAAGTGTCATTTGTATGTACAAAGTTTGACAGACAGTAATTGTTCTGTATCACATTGGCACCTAACAAAGTATCCACTCTTGCTACTCACTCAAAATCTAGCTTATCAGCAAGAAAAAAAAAACAAACTACCTCAGATGATAGGCTTGTTAACATGGCACTGTAATGGTGGAGTTGTAAGAGAAGGCTATCTCTAAACAGTAGGGGTAAAAGCAATTTGCTAAATAATTTGACATGATCACTGCACATTTGGTGTTTGCAGTGGCAGGTTTTCCTTTATTATTATGGGAGGAAAAGTGACAAAAACTTGTATTGGCTATTAAGCCAAGAATATGATTGTCAAAAGGACAGAATATTCAAGAGACTACAGGCACAACCTACAGCAATACCTTAAGGAGATGGACATGATTCAGTGTTGTGTGGCAACTACTTGGCAAAGTAATGGAATGTTGTCAAGAAAAAAAAAATGGGTGAAAAAATGTGTATATATATATATATATATATATATATATATATATATATATATATACACATATACGATAATACGGGTCTACCTGGTATTATCGAGATTTCACTTACTTGAAAATAAGATGGATGAGACAACTTCACCAAAAACTTAGTTTCACAAACACCCTGATCACCACAGTTTTACAGGTGGGTTTAATTTGCTTTGGTTCATTTATTTTGTCATGATGGCCAAGAGGTAAGTTTCCCAGAGTAAAACTGCAGTGGTCCAGGTGTTCATGAAACTATGTTTTTGGCGAAGTCGTTTTGTGCATTTGATTTTTGGGTAAGTGAAATTTTGATAATACGAAGTAGACCCATACATAAGACACACACACACACACATATATCTATCTATCTATATATATATATATATATATATATATATATATATATATATATATATGGTTTCACTTGAAACCATCGAATTAACACTACGTTGAGTCTCACGTCATCGAGACCATAACATCGTAAACTGAAACCACCAAAAACTTAAACCATCGAGATGCACAACATCAAAATATGAAACACGAACACGCACAACACCCTGTGATGGTCCCATGCAGTAAATAAACAATAATCGGCGGCACACGTAAATATCCTGTGTGGCATCATGTTAGCATTGCCAACGAAACATGCCAATAGTGCAAATGTTTTGCAAAACTAGAGTTATTCACTGGTATTCCAAATAATGCATAACAACGCAATGCAAACATATTCATGAAGGGAACATTAGGACGTAAGTCTAAACTGAAGAGTATCACAACACGCCTATGTTTGCTATATACATATTTACAAGTTTAAAGTTACAACAACACTTAAATAACTATCTGCACCAGATATGTAGAATATTTAACATATTTGAAATTTTAAACTATCTAGCACATACATATGACACTCCGACAGGATGGTTTACAGTTGATGTTCCCGTCATGAATATGTTTGCATTGCGTTCTTATGCATTATTTGGAATACCAGTGAATAACTCTACTTTTGCAAAACATTTGCACTATTGGCATGTTTCATGGCAATGCTAACATGATGCCACACAGGATATTTACGTGCCGATATTGTTTATTTACTGCATGGGACCGTCTGAGTGTTGTGCGTGTTCGTGTTTCATATTTCGATGTTGTGCATCTCGATGGTTTAAGTTTTCGGTGGTTTCAGTTTACGATGTTATGGTCTCGATGATTTGGGACTCGACTTAGTGTTAATTCGATGGTTTCAAGTGAAACCATATATATATATATATATATATATATATATATATATATATATATATATTTAATAAATCAAAAAGTGTCCCTAATTTATCAGATTTGGGATTCATTGTATTTGGCTTTGTTCCTGATTTGCCAAAGAAAAGAGTGAAAGCTATACAATGCAGGTATTATTTTTGTGGCAACTATTGTCACTAATAAGTGTGATGATTTACTTTAAAAAGCTAATAGGCAGTGCATAATAGTGTCTTTTCCTAGCTGTACAAATGGTTTTCAGAAGTAACTTGGGGAGTACCTCCTTATGTGTGACATCTGAGGGGTATGTATATGTAAACAAAACATACAGCATGTGACTTTTGGTTAATATCCCACCAGACTGCCACCAGTAATGTGACTTCCCCCACTTAAAACCCGGGTCAGTAATTAAGGAGCCTCAGTCCTCACAACTGACTTCAGTGGTGAACCATCATGGAAAGACACCAGAGCACAGAGCACACAAGAGTAAAATTCCACAATTTCCCTGAAGAGCACAACAGAAACACACACTATTTCCTGGGAATGGACTATATACCTCTGTCCACCCCAAATGTAATCCCTTATTATACACTTCAGAGCAATCTGTTCCAGTTTAAGATCTCTGACTTACTCACACTCAAAATAAATTTAAATCTCACACACTGTAACACTTATGTGAAGCCTGACACAGATTTCCAGTTGTGTCCCCTCTCCAATACAATTGATAAATGCTGCCACTAGGGTCAGATAGGTCTAGACACCCTTCAAAGGTTGATCAGTTATTAAAAATTAAATATCACAATAAATGATAGCTATGATCAGAAGCAACCAAACATTTGAGGTAACCTGGGGAGCATCAAACAGTTATAAACACTCTCTAATCTGTAAAGAACACACTGATTGTCCAGCCACAATGTAAAGTATAAGTAAAAAACAGCAGAACTGAATCACTAGAAATATAAAATTAAACTGTAGAAGTCCATCATCTTAGAGAAACTCTATCTAAATAACTAAATATTCCTAATCTAACTAGCAAATACTGTCCCTGATATAAGTTAAAACATAACAACAAGGTAAAGGCAAGCTTACCGTTTTTGGTGAGTCCTTTTTCTTGGGTCTCCACTGCACAGTATTGTAACTGACTGCATCTCTTAACTAACTGCCCACAACTGACTTCAGCAGTCTTTTTTATAGTCCTAGTTAACAGCCTCAGCTGTCATATGTAAAAAAAAAATAAGAATCAGCTGTTTGAAAAAGTTATTTTTCCTGTCAATCATCTGTTTAAATAATCACCTAGCAACCAGGAAAGTTCTAATGACATCACCCTCTGATCAGCTGATTCTCCACAGACAGTTTGTACTTTAGAATCTCCCTCACAAACATGTGCAATTAGATATGTATTGAAACACTGAGAGATTCCTTAATCATTTTGTATAAACAGGGAAATACTCAATATTTAAAAAAAAACATAATTACATTTTCACAATTAGACATGCTGGCATACAATACAAGTTAATCTAAGAATATACACAAATCTCCTGCCAGACATGCTAACACAGATGACAGTGTTTTCATTTTCTTCACACAGCCACATTTAGTACAGATGCTAGCAATATTTAAGATAGTAAGTTAAAACTGAGATGATATTTAAGATTGGAAGCCATCTTTGTAACATTTGTCTAAAGGGTTTAGATTACCAGCTACCGTCATCACAGCTGTCAATGTATCATAAAACACTTGTCAGTCAAATGTGCACACCCACTGCCAGTGTGACCAAAAGAAGGTGAGTCCCAGTCTAAAATATTTCTCTGTGTGTAAGTGACCAAGGACAAACACAGATGGGTACCTGAAGTCCTCCAGGTACTTAGTTGCTATGCCATTAAGGGTTTTTAGTACAGTCTGTGACAAACAAGCATGTGCCTCATGTACTACACTGTACAGTATAGGTAGTGTTTATGGGCATGTAGCTGCAGATAAAAGGTAAAAGAAAACTCATCCTGGCATCATGATGAACAAGTAATGGCAGTATGTTGTTCAGTATAACATAGTTGTGAACCTACATCAATATTACTTGCTCTGTTAGCAAGCACTGAGTATTTTTGTGCTAGTAATCCGTAAAGGCACACAGCTAATTTCAGGCCATCTACACAAAGTGACACAAGTGAGTTCCCCCTGTAGGAAAACTTTATCATCTAGATTTCCTGCTTAATAAATATATGTCAATGTAGAATTGTCTGCAAGTATACACAGTGGACTAAATGTTTTATAAATTACTGCTACCAATAACTGTGATAGACTGGTTACATCAGCACTCCATGATGGAACTAACTGCAGATGGGAGAAGTATGATGTTGTTTGGTTATAAATGAACAGTGAAGGGACTACATGTGATAACACACATGCATACAATTACAAGTATGAAAGTACTGTTGTTGGGACAAGTGTCCTCAGATATCATCTACTGAAGTTCCACTTCAAACATTCACCATTTGGGCATTTTGTAACCATCTGTGCAACAATATGTTAATGTGCAAGACTGACATTGATGCACCTAGCAATGGTATGAACACCTGGTCATGAGTCATGAAGGTATTCTGCATGTATGTCAATAGCATAAGCCACTATTATGAATCATGCTAATGACATGCCTGTGTATAAATCATGATGTGCAAAGATGCATTATGTTAAGTGCTCACAATGTTTATGAATATGGAAGAAAGCCATAAAATAATTGTTTGCATTGATATATTGTCTACCACAGAACATTGTTGTTTTGATCATTGCTATTGCAAAACTTTAGAGTGTTCCCAATAGGAAAATATCTGAATATCTGGAGTATTCAGCTTGATAAAACAATTGTTACCAAAGAATGGATTAATGTACAGACCACAAATTATACAAATTGGTGTCACCATTGGGTTTATTTCATCCACCACCAGTTCCTTTTCTTTATAGTCATCAACTTCAACAGTAGTAGATGAAGCAGTGTGAACAGTGACAACAGTGGGCAATAATCTTTGGCAAGAAATTAACGTTACTTACTAGATATTAAAATACACCAGGCTGAACAGCTTGAGGCCAAGTCTGTAAACGCATTGAATTTTAGTCTCTGAATGCAGTATACATTGTGTTTGGTAATACTGTAATGACTTCATTAACCAAATGTAATTGAATTAGTTTAGACAGTTAAAATATGAAAGGTACTATAAGTTATCTGTTAAAATGTTTTATGATTAATTATTAGCTATTGCAAGCAAGAGAATGTTTTAGAACAAAATATATAGACAAAAGAGGGGTGCCCTGTAATGTAGTATTCTGACCAGTGTGTCATGTTTGCACAGCCTCATACAACGGTGGTGAAAGACTTCATCAATAAGGACCAAATTAAGTGGAACCTGGATTTTGTTACTCATATACTCTACACTCAATCACCAGAAAATACCACAGTAAATTCAAATACAGAACATATTTTTTTGTAGAGCAGATTATCTGAAAAGTGCCTAGTAGGATGAACTGAGTGTAGTATGTCATGCATCATGCTGCAGCAGCTGAAAATAAATCAGCAGTAGGCAGAGCAGCATCTTATTGGAAAATATATGTAACTATTAATTCTGGTCATTCAGAGCTGATGGAAAGTATAGTTACTGATTTGATACTACCACAGGAGATGACACAAGTGAGGCTCTGCACAGTCATAACAATAAAACTACTGATTTGAGTGCCTCTGCAGGACTTCTACTCACACTTCCTATAATACTACTGATCTGAATGCCTCATCAGGACTTATACTCATACTTTGTGTAATATTACTGATCTGAAACCTTCACTCACACTTCCTATAATACTACTGATCTGAATGCCTCTTCAGGACTTATACTCATACTTTGTGTAATATTACTGATCTGAAACCTTCACTCACACTTCCTATAATACTACTGATCTGAATGCCTCATCAGGACTTATACTCATACTTTGTGTAATATTACTGATCTGAAACCTTCACTCACACTTGCTATAATACTATAGATCTGAATGCCTCATCAGGACTTATACTCATACTTTGTGTAATATTACTGATCTGAAACCTTCACTCACACTTGCTATAATACTATAGATCTGAATGCATACACAGGACTTCCACTCACACCTCCTGTGATACTACTAATCTGAATGCCTCCACAGGACTTAACACACACTTCCCATAATACTACACAGTTCAATATTTCCACAAGACATCTACTCAACACTACTGATCTGAATGTCTCCACAGGACTTGTACTCACACTGCCTGTAATACTACTGTTCCAAAAGCCTCCTCAGGACTTTCACTCACATTTCCTATAACACTATGAATCTGAATGCCTCCACAGGACTTAACACACATTTCACGTAATACTTATCTCAATACTTCCACAAGACTTCTATTCCATGTTCTGTAATACTGATGATCTGAATGCCTCTGTAGGACTTTCCCTCACCCTTCCTATAATAATACTCATCTGAGTGCTCCTGCAGGACTTCATGTTTCCTATAGGTTCATAGGTGTATACCAAGTTAATGACCACTAGGGCCCTTATACCCTAGCAGTGCAACCCACTGATTTGTTTTATATAGGTGACGATTTAGCGACTGCCTCTGTCCAACAGAGACATAGGAGCCAGAGTAGGGGTGAATTTCCAATTGCCCATCAATTGGACCAAGTATTTATGTTGCAAGCAAAATTTAGGTCTTTTATTCTAGTAGTTCTGATGTTGTTTGTTTTGCAGATGTGCAAAAGGTTCATTAAATCAGGGTCCATGGATGCATTGTATGCCAGACAAAGATCACCTCACTAAAGACTGATACTGACTAAAGAGACAAGGCTTTGAGATGATCAGTATAGGACATTGTGTTGATTCCCTGTATTCATTTTTGTAAGGAACCTTTGTGGATGTTCCAGTTGCTGCATTTGTCTAGTCAGGTACATACTGAAACAGGCATCATACTCTATGATTGGTTTGATGAGAGGTGAGTACAGTGTTATAATGACCTCTCTGGACCCAGATCACACCTCTCAACTGTACAGATTTTCACAGAAATGCCCAGATTTTTGCCTCGTATTTTTGGTCTGTTTGTCATAAAAGTGTGGTTTACTGGTAAATAAATGGCAGATCATTCAAGACTGAAGTTAGAAAATAATGACAGGCATTTCAGTTTCTGACTTCATACCATTGAGAAAATTCATGGTAATGTAAAATCTGCTATTCTAGAAACGTTCTAAGTTTCTAAGAGCAAAATTTAATAATTGTCCCTATTTTTCGGCCTTTGTCCCACTTTTATTCATGGCTTTGTCCAGATTTCTTGCTCTAAGAGGTTGAGAGGTATGATGATTATATGTTGAGTAACACAGAAGGATTTTCTAACTACCTTGGACACAGGTGGGTCAAATGCTAGGATACTATCTATGTGAATTCTAAAATCCTTGACTAGTGAATAATGTAGCTATCCAAGGTGATAGACTTCCCAAAAACTAGTATCTTGGTATTAAGTTTTAAGCCATGGCCTTAGCACCAAAGGGTTTGTCTGTATTAGATCTTCCTGAAGGGTGTTCTCATCTTTGGGGGATTCAATGACTGCTCCCAGCTTTCAGTCATCTGTGAACTAGGTTAACTAAAGGGCTTTGACAATGGCTTTGACATCTGAGAAGTAGAGCTAAAGAAGAGTGGGCCCAGCACAGTCCCCTGGGGAATTCCATTGGCAACTGGTCTCTGTGTGGAGGTGTCTTCTCTGGTTCTTATCTCCTGGGTCCTATCACTGAGCCAGCTAGCTTTCCAATGTGTTATAAAGGGATTTGTACCTATTTCCTTAAGAGTGTTGACAATGCTTGAGTATGGTATTGTATGAAATGCTTTAGCCAGGTCAGGTTAGGCGGTTTGCACCCTTTTCCCCATCCATTGCCTTAGTGACCTTCTCAAAGCAGTCCACCACATTTAGTAAGCATGACCTTCCTTTGACAAAGCCAAACTGGGATGGTTCTGATGACAAGAGGTCTCCTATGTCATTGTTGACAATTTCCATAATATTTCTTCCATGACTTTGCAAATAAGACTAGTCAAACTAATGGGCATGTAGTTTCCAGGAACTGTTGAAGGTCCTCCCTTATTGAAGTGGATGACCATCGCAGTCCTCCATTTACATGACACAAAGCTTGTTTTAAGACTTTAGTTAAATAATGACTCCAGGACTCCTGATTAGTCATATTTTAGACTATTCAGAAGGCATTCTGGGATGTTATTGGTACTTACTGAGGCCGTGTTCTTGGCTTTAGTGAGTGTAGCCAAGGAATTCATGCTCCCTAGTTATAGTTGGAGGGGTTATATCTGAGGGTATATTTAGGGGAATGGCTGGGGGAATGATTGAGGATCAGAGGGAGTAAAGTTGGAACTGTATTTGTCCACTAACAGGTTTGCTGTATCACCCGTCTCAGTGAATGTGACATCATTAATCATCAGTTCACCTCAGTGCTGTGTACTGCCCTTGAGGTTTATGACATAGCTGTTGAAGGACATATGGTTAACTTTAACTTCAAAGTTGACTTTACTTGATCTAATTAGCCCTCTTAGTTGCCTATTTACTTTCTTGAGACAGTTTTGGTCTTTATAGGAATTACCCTTCCAGATTTTTCCAGATTTTTTTTTTTCTTTTTTTTTTTCTTTTTTGTTTTACCTTAATAATTGGGGGTGCATTTTGTTTCTTTGTTTCTAGGGCTAGTCTTAGTAGTAGGTAGTAGTTTGCAGGCCTTTATGTAGCATTGCTGCAGCTATTGTTCTCTTGGTTTGGAGTGGCACTGAATTTGGATAAACCATCACTTAATAAAAGGTAATTTGCATTTGAGTATTTCCTGTTACTGGTTTTAATGGGATTACAGAATTAATTTTGATTTTGAAGGAGATGGCTTTAGGCTTGGACCTTACCACGGAGGATGAGGCATGGGGGGGGGGGTGCAGCATTCTCCCATATTAGTAAACATGAGGTCCAGTATGTTGGAGCCTCTAGTGGGTGTATTCACTATTTGGTCAATGGTGCATATATTTGTGAAGTCCAGAAATTTCCATGCCTGTACATTTGATGTTGTGTAGGATTCCCAGTCTAAAGAGGGGTAATTAGTGTCTCCCATGAATAAGGTTTTAAGTTGGATGGTGTCTCCAGTAAGTCCAAGTATGCATTGTGAGCTTTTTGGGATATGGAGGATGACCTAAAGCTGGCTAGGATATGGTACAGAACTTTGTCTATGGTGGATCTACACATGGTGGAATTCCAATACATCATCCTCTTTGATTACCGTAGAGGTATGCTTGTTATTTATGTATATTGATAAACCTCCTATTTTAGCCCTTGCCTGTGCCACTACTGGTCTAAAATTATGGAAGTCACTGAAACCTTGCACTGCTGGGGTACTCTCTGCTGCATTAAACCATGTCTCAGTAACTACACAGATGTGTATATTCTTGAGTGTGAGGTGGGCTTGGAGGAAGTGTAGTTTTTTGTTTAGGCTCCTGTCATTGAGCTTTAACACCTTGAGGTTCCTCTAACTTGATTTTGCTATGTCGGTAGGTTTGCCAATTTGGCATTGCCTACAAAAGACATTATAGTGGTGGATAATGTTTTAGCTAGTATTTGAAAGTCTAGAGGAGAGAGCGCCAGACTATCCTTGGCAAAGCACATGGTCTGTTAACTATGTCCTTCCAAGCTGACAAATACTGTATCCGCTTAGAATGACACCACTCAGACAGATAGTTGTTGAAATCAATAGTGTTTTGCTCATATTGTGGCATCATCTTCAGTGATGGTAATATGCTGCTCAGTGCTAACCTCAAACCAGCCTGAGACACATAGTTTAAAAGCTCCACAATGCCTCTCTTCATGTCATCCAGGGATGTGCATCTAAGGCCATTTAAACCTACATGGACTATGACAGAATTGTATTGGTACCCGTGGCATAATGACTTGAGTACATGAGTGATTTCACAGATTCTGACTCCACAAAACAACTAACAGTTTTCTTCTCCTTGTTTAGCCCAGTTAGGGGAGCATCAGTATATCTTACAATGGAGTCCCCTGTGATGAGAGGGCTAGCAAGTGTGTTTGCTTACCTAAGGGGCTTAGTGTTTGGGGTCCACTGAGAGTGACAGTATGTGTGGTGTTATATGTTGTGTTTTCTAAGTGCCTTTGGGCTTGCAGAGGCATAGCTTTAACAGTGGGTGGTCTAGGCAATCTTTGTTGTTTAGGAAGATTGCTTTTAAGTCCCTCAGCAGGCATTAATCTATGTGTGTGTGTGTGTGTGTGTGTGTGTGTGTGTGTGTGTGTGTGTGTGTGTGTGTGTGTGTGTGTGTGTGTGTGTGTGTTTTGTACTGTGTGAGATGGATGTTTTGTGGTGGATTTGACAACCTGATGTGCACTTGTATGCAGAGTTTAGCCTCCAGTGTCATTGTGTAAGTACACCTCTTGCGTACCATGTCTGCTTCTTTATGGATTAAATAGTTGTCAGTAAATAAGAGCCAATTATTACATTGTCTCAAGATGCCCATATCCAGCAAGCTGGCTACGGAGAATTTAGGAAACTGCATATCCATACAGTCCAACCCACTGATCTGTAAGCTAAAAGGGTGTAGTTTATTGGGGTTAGAAGGGTATTAAGGGTGCTTTATTGGAACAGATTATGCTAAACAGTACTGAATTCTACTAATTGTAATGCTTACACAATACTGAATTCAACCACATCTGTAAGTATTGTTATTGACTCCCAACTAACTGCTCTAAGCTTGTTGGCACAGAAGGTATTTGCACTATATTGCTGCTTTAAAGGGTACAGTTTAATGGACCATTCTTTCTAGGTGTTTGCTACTGTACATGGCACTGCTAACACACCCAAATGTGCAAAATTAATAGCAGCACAAAAAACAGAAACTAATGAGCTCTCTGACCAATAAAATAACTACTGTATGAGTCATTTTGTGTATTTCCCAACTCAGATAGACCAGGCAAACACCTTCTGCCACAAGATGAATAAGCCCAGACAGTAGGAGGGACCCACAAGTGCAATGCTACAGAAAACCACTGAAACAAATTGCTGGAATCCCTTACTGAAGGCGAGTGCAAGACAGTCTTACAAAAGTAACAGAGAGAGGAAGAGCGATCTTTTTTACAAAAAAGTCAGTGAAATGCACACATAAAAGCAGAGAACAGGAGCGATCACTCAAATAACTTAAGTGTGTGTGTGTGTGTGTGTGTGTGTCTCTCAGCTTTTCCCGGTTAGGGGTCGCCACAGCGGAACTCCGGTCCGCTAATGATTGGTCGTTGATTTTACGTGCCGAGTTACCAGCCCTGACGCACAACCTTCAATGAAGGTACACCCATTCACGCATGTCTCCACGCAGAAGACTCTCTAGCTGAGAATCGAACCGGACAGTGTCTTACTGTGAGGCGACAATGCTACCGCAGCACCACCACCGCGGGTCACTCAAATAACTAGTGCAGTTTAGAAATCAAAGGTACTAAGCATTGTCTGGATTTCAGAAATAGAAGTAAAATACTTCTGGATTGCAGACTAAGATCTAGACCCAGGAAAAGGAACAGGAGACAATATGTAGTAAAGGAGGTTTACTCAAGAGCCATACTAGTTTGCCCTGTGGACACTCAATATCATAAATCTGAGTATCATGGATCTATGGAATACCGTGGTTGGAAGAGTGCATAAATAGCTTATACAAACATCAGTAGCAATGAACGAGGGGAAGGGGGGACTTTTGGAAATCATATTATCATAAGAGGTTGAGGCCAGACACACAGCCTTGTAAAACAACAACAGCAAAAGAGTGTGCGGGTTGGGAAGAACAAGCAGGCTAGCTAGAGAGGCATACAATTAAATAAAGGCAATATTGGAGCTCTTTCCGAAACTTTGGCTTAATATGTTAGTGGGGGACAGAGCAGACACAGAATGCAACTTTAAGCAGGTAAAAGATAAGTAGATTATAAGAGCACTGAAGCACAAACTGGAGCAGAGACAATCCTCTTACTACTGACCTTCTACTACAGTTTAAGGCACCACACTATATAGTAATTTACCAGCAATACTGTTTAATGAAGAAACACAATCTTCTTACGTCTAATTAAAATACAAGACTAAGGTCCCAAAATAAACTAAAAATGAAAATGGATATTAGAACAGAGCAGAAAACAGATCACTATATATGCAACTCAAATATTTAAGCAGAATTGAAATAATTAAAATTATTTAATTCTCTCTCCTTTTTTTTTTTTTTTTTTGAAAAGCTAGTCACTCACAGTTCCACACATCTCCAAGTTTTGGATTAAAGACACTGGGTGGAGGTAACTCTGTACTAGAAATAGGTGGCTATCTAGAGAGCCATCCAATCAAGTAAAGGCAATATTGGAGCTCTTTCAGAAACTTTAGTTTAATGTGTTAGTGGGGGATGGGGCAGACACAGAGTGTAACTTTAACAGGTAAAATATAAGCAAATTATAACAGCACTGAAGCACAAGCTGGAGCAGATACAATTCTCTCATTACTGACCTCCTACTACAGTTTAAGATACTAGTATATCCTGAAATTTACCAGTAACACTGTTTAAGGAAAATACAATAATAAATGACAGCTCTGCCTCAACTCTGAATTAAACTACAAGGCTATGGGCCAGCAGGATTTAAAATACAAATGGATAGCTTTTGCAAGTAGTTCTACTTGTAGAAATAAAACTGCAGAATAATGCAGGAACACTATCTTTCCACAACTGCTAATTAAAATATAACACCAAGAAGCTAAAACGTACTAAAAAATTGCAAACAGATGAAACAGAACAAAAAAGTACAAAGCAGTATTACCACACAGGTCACTTTAAGTGTAACTCAAATATTTAAGCAGAATTGAAATAATTAAAATAATTTAATTATCTTTCCTTTTTTGAAAAGCTAGTTACTCACAGTTCTACACCTCTCCAAGTCTTGAATCAGCGATACTAAGTGGGATAGTTCTATGCTGGAAATAGCATGCCAGCTAGAGAGCTATCCAGTCAAAGAAAGGCAATATTGGAGCTCTTTCAGAATCTTTAGCTTAATGTGTTAGTGGAGGATGGGCCAGACACAGAATGCAACTGTAAGCAGGTAAGAGATAAGCAGAATATAGAAGCAATGATGCACAAATTGGAAAAGAGACAATTCTCTCATTATTGACATTCTGCTATGGTTTAAGGCACCTGGCTATGCAGAATTTTGCCAGTAGCTCTGTTTGTGGACAAATGCATTAATAAATAATTAAGACTCATAATCTGGCAGTAGTAAACAGTTCTGCCACAACTGTGAGCTAAACTACAAGACCATGGCCAGTAGCTTTTTCACGTAATTTTACTTGTGAAAATAGAAGTGCAGAATAATGCAAAAACACAATATTCCCCCAGTGCTAATTAAAATGCAAGACTAAGGTCCAAGAACAAACTAAAACTGCGAACACATGTAACAGAGCAGAAATGTACAAAGTAGTATTATACCATGACCCCCCCAAAACGTGCACGCTGATTGGCCAGCGTGCCCGTTGTAAATCGAGTTATACTAATGGAAAAAGGTCCGGTCGCCCGGACTTTTTTCCATTAGTATAACTCATTTTAAACACTGTCGCTATGTTAAATGGGTTTAACATAGCGAGACAGTTTAAAATAAGCAACGGAGATCTCCGTTGCTTATTTTAAAGCTGTCTCGCTATGTTAAACCCATTTAACATAGCGACTTAAACAACGGAGAAAGCAAGATCTCCGTTGCTTTTAAGTCTCGCTATGTTAAATGAGTTTAACATAGCCGACAGTTTTAAAATAAGCAAGGGAGATGTCCGTTGCTTATTTAAAATCTGTCTCGCTATGTTAAACTCATTTAACATAGCGAGACACTAAAAAAAAGCAACGGAGATCTTGCTTTCTCCATTGCTTTTGCCCACAGCTCTGATGTACTGCGCAGGGGCGCAGTACATCAGAACTGCCACGGATGCCAGACATCTGCGGAAGGGCAGTAAACAGGCATTATACTATGCCATTATTTAAGAAAAGTAATAGTTTATTTTCTTAAATAATGTCATGGTATAATAGCAATAACCCACTTCTGGGTGTGGGTAATGCTAAATTTACCCACGGTTGGCTTTGTTTGGTCCCTCGGGACCAAACCACGCCAACCGTGGGTAAATTTAGCATTACCCACACCCAGGCGTGGGTTATTGCTATATTACCACACAGGCCACTATAATTGCAACACAAATATTTAAGCAGAACAGAAATATTTAAAATAATTTAATTCTCTTTCCTTATTTTGAAAAGCTGGTTACTCACAGCTCCACATCTCTCCAAGTCTTGGATAGAGGATAGTATAATACTACAGATCTAACACTTCTACAGGACTTCTACTCACACTTCCTACAATACTACTGATCTGAATGCCATTTCAGGACTTCACCTTACACTTCCTTGGTCATTATAACACTCTTGCCATTTTTTTGTAATACATTTTGGAAGGTCTTCCAGGTTTAAGACTAACTACTGCACATGTGCAAAACATGGTATCACATTTGATACTTCTCTCCTCAGTACATACTTGATGGACACTATGCAGTCATGCTTCAAACCAAACAGATTTAAATGCCTAGCTTATTACTGTACCCTGTTAAATCAAAATATATCCATATCAGATGCAATAAAATAAATGCAATTGTGGTGCAGACACTCAAACGTTGTTGATCAGAAGAGGCTGTTAGGGGAGCCCTCTAAATCTCACTTTGTAGCATCTGTTGTTATTGCTTTTGGAAATGCTATACCTGATAATTTTCTTTCAAGCAGGGCTTCCAGATGAACAGAAAAGTAGCATGCTGACAGCCTTCTCATAGATATGTTATCAAACTTTGAACAGTTCATTTTTTATTAGGAAAGGTTTGGGTAGCTTCTGTGGTACCAAAATCATGTTATCAAAACAATGTGGTGTTATTTAAAGCACTTCAAATTTCATTGCAAATTATGAGCCATTGCTTCACTGAAAATTTGAGTGACCATTCACAATCCAGACTGCTATTGTGTGCCTGAGCTGCTAAGCTGCAGGAATATATTCTAAGGGAACGTTAGTGCTTCTAAAACAAATCCCAGTGGCAGAAGGATATATCTTTCCAAAAAAGAAATAAACGTATTGATGTTTTTAATCTGCTGTATGTCTAAAACACATATTTCCCCAAATTTGTAGAAGAACACAGCAAATGGGTGACATGCTACAGTTTCCGTGACCATGGTGAACTTAATAAGAGTGATAATGAGATTCTGGTGTCACTAAGGGCCACTGGTCCTTCAAGGGTGATGGAATCCTCAGTGGTGCTTGTTATGCTGATGGAGGTGGGGTTAAACAGAAGGCTTTCCATCTCCTGTATAATTTCTGTAAATGGTGAAGGATGTAATCCAGGGTCTTCCTCCTAGATGGCTGAGAAGCTACAAAGGAAGAATAAGAAGGCTTTATTTAAGTTGTCAATACATTCATAACCTATAATGCATAACTATATACATGAAACAGATATATCAGGAAGCTGGGAATCCATGCAGAGGCAAATATGTTTCACCAGTGTTGTTTCAAAAGACATGCTGAATCTACATTATTATTATTATTATTATTATTATTATTATTGTCATTACTAAGTACAAAACATATGAATATATTATCTACATACATTGAATGAATACAGGTAAATTATTATAATTACTGTTATAACCACCATCATCATCATTGTCTAAGTACAAGAATTAATTAGTCTAAACCTGTCTTTCAGCTTTTTCCCAGTTAGGGGTTGCCACAGTGAAACTCTGGTCCACTAATGATTGGCAGTGAATTTTTATGGTGTCAAGTTGCCAGCCTGGCACCCAACCTTCAAAGAAGGTACACCCACACACACTGGCACCAACCTGCATGTCTTTAAATTCACTCGACCATGGGGTGGACATGCAGACTCCACACAGAAGGCGCACCAGCTGAGAATCGAACCCGAGAGCATCTTGCTGTGAGGCAACAATGCTAACCGCTGGACCACCATGGCCTCTACAGGCTAAACTGCATTAGGTTCTGTCCTTCTTTTCTATGAGAAATGCTTCTTTCAAGCCTAACAACCCTAATTTGCATTCAGTAGCCTTGAGTAGTAATTCTGAAATAGGGATCCACTTCATCTTCCTGTTACCTAACCCTGATTATATGCATTTAGATGGAGGCATGGAGCTAATAGCAAAGTTAAAAAAAATAGGTTATGTACTACCTGAATGAGAGAATTAGTAAAACAAATGAATTCCTGATAAACAGGCTGTAAACTCCCTGAAACATTCACTGTTACTAATAATGTGTCCTCACTACATCATTTCAGGTCATAATGTTGTCTATACTGCATCAGACGTTCTGTCTGAACAGTATATATTCTAGTTCATTCTTGATGTGCTTATTTAGTGACACTTGTACACTAATTGTAAAAGGAAGTTTGCACTTAAATCATTTAGGGATTCACATCATACTTTCAAATTCAGGCTGAGAAATAACACTTTCATGTAATACACCAGCATTTCTGCCACTCTGCAGGAGTGGCATTGTTAACTTATGAAGCAAAGCGATTGAGTAGCTTGGCTGAGTAAATGGCTTACCACAGGCAGTTCAGAAGAAGAACACATGATTCATTGGCATATCTTTCTTCCCCAGGATGTCTCATCAGTACAGCTGCAGAGAAAGCCCTCCGAGGATCAGCACATTTTCGTGTTGCAGTAAAATGATTGGGCTGACTCTGAATACAGAACGGTTACTGCAAGATGTTCACATCGTGTACACCTCATGGTAACCTTTCTGCACTGGGCCCATATTTGGAGAATTCCCCAGCTGAAAATAGAAAATATATATATTTCTCTTGCCTGGTTCATTTGACTACCAGATACATTTCTCTCCCTCTCTTTATATCTCTTACCTTTTACCTCTAGAGTTTATAGGCTGGCAGACAAAATTAAATTAAAAAAAAAAAAAAAAAAAAAAGATGAAAATGCCATACATTACATGCTTTTTTTAAATAAAATTGTGTAAAATATAAAAGGCTGTGTGCAGATGTTACCCAGGCAGTCCCCAATGTTGCTGTATCAAACAGCACGAGGTAAAAGTAGCAAATCCTTGTCTCTTCAGACCAAAAAGCAAAACTGCTTCATCTAAATCCAAAATCCAACAAGATATCCTTCAAGTAAACACGAATCACAAACTGTTGACTGCAGTTTATTGTAGAAACATAAAAACAGGTGAGCGCTTTCGCTTTTCAGCTTTTTCAAACCATAATGCACTCCTAAAAACATAGTCCTATATATACTACCAGATAATTAACTAATTAAGCAAATGACTTAACAATTGACTATTCTCAATAAATATTTATATAAAAAACATACACATACTAAATGAATGATGTGAGACCTCTACATTTGCCAAGTCTGACAACAACAAAACTACATCAACACTTCAAGCAACAAAATATACCTAAAAACATGCATAATAAATATATATATATGTAAAACACAGATCAATATTTATATGAAGCAGTTTTGTTTTTTGGTCTGAAGAGACAAGGATTTGCAACTTTTACCTCGTGCTGTTTGATACAGCAACATTGGGAACTGCCTGGGTAACATCTGCACATAGCCCTTTATATTTTACACGTTTTTATGGACTTGCTTCAGTTGTGCAGAAGTTTTTGTTTCGTTGTGGTGCTCAGTTTTATTTTATATCTGCTTTTTTTAAATGTTGATGCTATTATTTTAGAACCTCTCAAAATAACTTCCAATTTCAGAAGGGATAGAGAAATAGTTAGGGGCTTCCCTCTAAAATCTGGACAGCTGAGCAATAAGATATAGTGGAAAAATAAAGATCAAAAAACAAAAATCATTTATGCCTCACACTCTTCAATGTCTTTTGCAATTGTTAGTCTTGACCCCTAGAGGGCAACATTTTATTGTATACATTCTTTGTAGCTCTCTGCAAAGCATACATACAATAGAGCACCCATGTATTTAATTACAGATACACACGACCCACATTCGTAGAGAGAGGTGGGGGAATACCTTTTTAAGTCCCAAACCATGACAGTTATATTACTGTAAGTGTCTCTCCCACCTAAAAAAGAAACATGTCTTTGCTCAATTGCTTTGCTGTTAAATAAAAAGAAAACTAAGAAAATGCATGCATGCATGTATGTATTTATGTATGTATGTGTATATATATATATATATATATATATATATATATATATATATATATATATATATATATATATATATATATATATATATATGGGTCTACTTTAGATGCCCGAACGCGTACTTCACCGACAACACATTACCTGACCCGAAATCACCGACAAGTATATTCTTCGACAAACAATTTTCCCGACACTAAATTAACTGACAACAGTGTACTTGATCCACTGACACCAACGTAAAAGAGTATACTCCAATATGCAACTCCTTCATAAAACGAAACAGCAAATGAGTATAACCGCTGCACTTAAAACAAGTACTGCAACTTCGAAAGTAAATCTTGTGAAGTAAGCATACACATTTGTGATACTGCTCACACTAAACATCCACTTTTGTGATACTGCTCACAAATAGTGACATAAACTATAACAGTGAAGTAAGAAAATGATCTATCATGACACTGTCAGCCGTACATATATTCCCATTTCTGTAACTCAAACTGTACCTTTTCAAAATCAGTTGTCTTTAATCAGTCAAAATAAGCACTTTAATCGCCTATGGTAAGCGTATGGTTCAGTTATATACTGATATCCTATATTACGTGCTTAACTACTAAGTACTACTATTCATTACAATTGTCGGGATTGATAGAGTCGGTAATTACCACTTTCGGTAATTGGCGGTTTCGGGCATTACGTGTCGGGAAATCTAGTTTCGGTGAAGTGCAGTTTCGGGCATCTAAAGTAGACCCATATATAAAATATAGTATATATGTATTTTGTAACTCACTCTAGAACAGTGTAATTCATTTATCCAGGTAAAGTTCATCTCAGTTCCTAATGTAGAACTAACAAAGACTTATTACTTGTTTGTGTGTGTGTGTGTGTGTGTGTGTGTGTGTGTGTGTGTGTGTGTGTGTGTGTGTGTGTGTGTGTGTGTGTGTGCGTGCATATGTGTGTGTATGTATGTATTGCATTGCTTGCATCTCCAATGAACTTGCATCAACAAGAACATTTGTCTAAAAAGTTCATTGGTGATAACAACCATCTAACAAAAAAAAAAAAACAGCTAACTAAAGTGACTGCAAGTGTAAATGAGCCCCTTACATTTGTGATCACTTAAAATAGACAGAAACATTGCTTTTACATGGATGCTACACACATGTGTGTGTGTGTGTGTGTGTGTGTGTGTGTGTGTGTGTGTGTGTGTGTGTGTGTGTGTGTGTGTATGTATTAGTAGTTGACACGAGTGAATGCTTTTTACTACTGTAATAAAAATTGAATGCTCATGTAAGCAAACATTCTGTTAAATGGAGTTTCTGCTAGCAGCCTTTTGCATTGGAATGTGTTGCAGCAGGTTAAGGGAATTTGCTATTACCCCTCTGTTGTACGATCTCAGAGTTAGTATATATACTAAGTAGGGGTGGGAATGGTACAGTGGAGCTTTCCCCCTGCAAAAGAAAAACAATAGTTTTCATTTTATTTATGTTTAATCATTCTACAGTTGAACATCAAATCAAGTACAATGCAATAATACTTAGATTGCATTGGAAAAATGCACAGACCTAGATGAGAAAGAAGTTAAAAGCACATCCTAACAAACAAGAAATTATAGAAGCGCAAGTAGCATGTAAATATACTGCACGGTAGATCACACTCCTTAAAGCACATTGAAATAAAGTCCATAATGAAAGCTGAAGTCTGATGCAGTGTCTTAATGTTTAAACTTGTTGACTTGGTAAGGCCTTGGATCAGAAATACTCTTTTTTTTCCCCTCTAAAGTGACTTGAACTATATTCCACAGTTACAGGAAACAGCACCAAATGAAGAAAGGACATTTCAGCATTTGTACCCTAAACTGTAATTAGACTAAAATAAGCATGACATCAGTGTCATACAACAGCGTACAGCTATCATTTAAACTGACTGGTGTCCGCCAGTAAGGTCATTATAATATGGCACTTTACTCACACTGTATATTAACAATATTATTCATCTTTATATATTTTTCAAAATAACTGGTTTGGATCAGTTATGATACTCTTCTCATCCCCATCATTTGCAGGCTCTGTCACATTTCACTGCTTACATTTCACAGAAACCCATCAGTGCTACTATAGAAATTCATATTAACAGAATGTCACCTGCCAGGCATTCCTTAGCATCTGTAACTAAGAACTCTTCTTGCTGGCAAGGGGATGAAACTACGTGATGATACCCTCATTATAATAAAAATATCAATGTAAATTTCTGGTACAGTACAGACTGCACTTTCTGGGTAATCTAATGTATATGGTTATAGTGCAAAATCTTCCTAGCCAAAACTGTCATTTATCCCTTAAATGGATGCCATGGTACATCTCAGAAGAGACTGCCTTTAACAGATCTAATTGCCATAGTCAGTGCTGTCACTGGTAACAAACCAGGTAAGTGATGCTAGACATTTTGTACTGCTGCACTTCCAAACAACCTCAGAATATCAAGGATTCTGCAAAAGGAAAATAAAAATTTTGCGTAAGGTGACTCCAAAGTGAGTAAAATAACATTTAATAAAAAAACACAGGCTTTCTCACATAAAAGGGCTTCCTCAGTCATTTAGCAAAACTAAGTACATTTAGTTTATGTAAACAAATTCAGATCTACCACATGTCACAGAACCACAGGCACTGAATGAAAATGTGGAAAATAGATGGATTTTCATGTTTAGGGCAGATAAACTTCTTGGTTTGAATGAGGCTGTGTTGCTGTAACCTGTATTAAAACTGAAACCTATGCAGCTGTAATTTCTAGTTAACTATCAGTTTAACTGTTCTGTACTTGATTGTTTTTCTGTGAGATGTGACATATTTGAATTTGTGTATATAATCTGAGTGTACTTAGTTTTGTTAAATGCCAGAGGAAGTACTTTTATGTGTATAAGCTGTGTTTTTTATTAAACATTATTTTATTCACTTTAGACTCAGCTTGAGCCAAATTTTTCTTTTTCATTTGCATTTTCATTTCATCTTTGTTCAGCTTACCCACTGTGCCCTATCTTGATTATTCTAATATCTAGGATTCTGGGGGACAAGAGCCCCATGCACCTACTAAGAGGGGGAAGACTACTCCCCGCCACTACTGTCAAGCACTATATATTATATAGTCAACACTGAGGTTGCTGCAAAATGGAGAAAGTATGTATTTTTTTTGCATGCCATAGCTGAACACTACTGTTTTGGATAAATATGTTTAAAATGTTTATAATTCATACCACAACACAATGTTCATTATTTATATTTTTGTATCTTGAGTGAGAGATTACAGGCTGCAATTATACAGGACCCCACCCATTAGATCTGCAATCTGCTTTGGAATTACAGTATCCAGACTTAGCAGTGCTGAAAACATATGCTGTCTTGAGAAATGCACTTATCATGCTTGGGGTTGGTGTGTCTGCACTGGTTACATTCTGGAATGATATATACCTTACTTGGGGAGGTTTGTATACAGTTCCAGAAATTCTGGCCTAACCTCTGTGGCCCAGATCCCATTCTAATGTCTTTACAAATAAATACATCATTAGTCAGACTTTCCTGCCTTTATCACTGGCAGCAACTGGAAGCACCATCTATGGTTATTAAAGTGTCACAACTGCATTGGAGTTGAAATGCCTCCCCACCTTAAGGTGCTGATAATCTACAAGTTATTCTTACCTGTGCATTTGCAGGCTGCCACTGCTCATATCTAGTGTTGACACCAGATAACTGTAGTGTAGACAACCCATCTTGGATGTAAGCTATTCAGGAAGAAGTTTCACTGCAACATCGCTGCTACTGTAAGTTCTGGGACTGACATCTGCCTTATTATTCTTAGCACTTCCAGTGATCATTAGTTGGGCATCAAATGCTCATTGGTGCATCATGCAATGCCTTTTGTACCTTATGTCTTCCTTTTTTCATGACCCTGTAATGAGAGATATTTAAGTTTCTTGTGGTTCTTCACAATGGAGGTTCAACCACTGTTTGTCTGCTGTTCTGATTATGATTTTAATTTTGTGTTACATTTCGCTAAGAGATCAATTTGATGCCATGTAGTTCTTTTCAGAGCTGAACCAGTCCAAATTATTCATGAGGACTGCATATGCATTTATCTTGATGCTTTGTGAATGTAATCCTCTATAGTCCATATTATTTACTGTATTGTGAAACTTCAGAAACAAAGCTATGTGTTTTATAGCAGCACAGAAACAGAAATTTGTATTTTACATGAGCAAACTAATACTTTTAGTAACTTTTCAATATACTAATTTAATGAAAGGGCACATGTTCCTTTATAAATTGTTTATCTAATATGCTTGCATCTGAATCTCAAGCTAATTCATTTCGCTCTCATAGTAATGATGCTGTGCAGTCCCAAAGCATGATGGAGAAAGTATATCTTTCTAATGTATATTTCACATTTTGTGAAGCTGGATACAGCAAAATTTAATTTCCTTCTGCTTTCTCATATAAGAGGTACCTTTGGCATTGGTGACTAATGTAAACAGTTGATCAAAAAAACAATTAATTTTATGAATGAATATCTGGGAAATCACTTTTTTAACCATGTGCTTTTTTTTTCTTAGCCTATAAAAGCTGAAACATTCCACAGAAATGCAGATTACTTAATCTGATTGCAAAGTAGCATTTTTTTTCAGATTACCCTGCCACCTTTTACAACTTTCTATGATTTGTTTCTTGCAGTTTTTATTCTCCACTCTGGCAACCTGAGTATCCTGCTCAATTGCAGAGATGTCATTTTTGCTGAAGAATTCAAAATGTGGAGTGGGAGCATATATTATGGGTGCTACAATGGTGCAACATGTAGAATTGCTACTAAACAGCAAAAGGTTTTCTATGTCACATCTTCTCTGGGTACCATCTGCACAGTCCATATGTCCTCCCTTTTCTTTGTGGGCTTTCTCCAGGTGCTCTGGTTTCATTCCACCTTCCAAAGACATGCCATAGGTAAACTTGCATACTTTAAATTGAGGTTATGCTGTCTAAAACAGACCAGCATGCAGTCCAGAATGAAATTAAATGCCTTTTGCTTACTGGCTGCTGTGACAGCCACTGGCATCCCTGTGACTTTCTAATGAATAAGGTGGATTATCAGAAAATGGACTGATGGATGTCTGGATGGACGGACATAAATTACAGATGAAAAGGCATTTGCGTGTGTATCTGTGTGTTTGTGTGCACGTGTGTGTGTGTGTGTGGGTGTGTGTGTGTGTGTGTGTGTGTGTGTGTGTGTGTGTGTGTGTGTGTGTGTGTGTGTGTGTGTGTGTGTGTGTGTGTGTGTATGTGTGAATATATAACTTTTTGCAGATGATCAGTCCTAGTTTAAAATTAACTATGCTAAGACATCTTGTACAGATTTACTGTTCCTTAAAATAAACATTTCTACTAACGTGTACTGTTAGTATGAGTTTCTGGTATTTAAACCTTTTCAATTAAAATACTCTTATTAACATTTATGCTTTATTTTTTTCTGTCTATTCTCTGTTTATTTGTCTCTGACCATTATGATATATGTACAGTGTTGAAATTATTTTCCTTTGTTTGGGTTATGGCTGAAAATGGTTCCTTAGACAACCCACCTGCCTAGTTAACAAATTAATAAATAAACATATATAGAAACAGATGACATATAGATGGAGTGGGGATGTCACATCAACAATGACCATCATTTAGAGCCAATAATCTCACTCCTGGGTGGATAGCCCTGCCACAGTTGTTCTTCCATACCTCACACACTTACACCTACAGCCAATTTAGAGTGTCTATTGCATAGATGTACATAGTTAAGTAAAACAGGAAACAGGGTGAGGAGGTAAGTACGGGTGTGTTGTGGGGGTACTATTAATGCAACAATTCTAAGTGGGAGCCGTGTGCCAAAAACAGTGACCAATACAGAAGGTACAGCTGCATTTGACCTCATGTATAAAATGAATGTTTCATATATATTACTTATTTTGGGGAGAACTCAAGTGAAGGTCAAAACCAACACAAAGGTATTTTAAAAGAAGAAACCCTTTTAGTGTACAATAGGTAACAGAAGCTGTTAGACAAATGTTGTTACACCACATGAGTTCTAAACACAACAGGATGCTGACTGTATTTTGATATATTTAGATGGAGATGTATAAAAGAGGAAAAGTTAGACAGAGACCAGTTGTTAAAAGATACAGTAGGATGACATTTCAGTCCAGGAATCAGTATGGCGCAGAAGCTGGTTATCTGCATGTCCCATCCTTCTGATGTCTAGTGATACCAGCTTGTAGAACTTATCCTTGTATTATACTCTGTCCAGTTTCTTAATTGCCTTTCTTGTTTTCTTACAGATCCTTTCACCTAGGTTGACACCCATCTCTCTGAAGTGACTCCATTTCTGGACACGATACTCAGCTCAAAGGCTTACTTGTCTCTTGCTTTACCCTTTATTTTATTTCTGTTATGATACAATCTAGTATATGTTAGGCTTTAACAGCTAAAATTTCACATTTTTTAATTGTGATTTATGTTTATTACAAATATTCCCTAGTCCTGTACTTATCCCATGTCTTGGAGCCTGACAACATCCAGCTTCTATTTTTTCCAAGGACAACCTACATCAGCATATAGATAAGACTTGGTGGGCTTGGTATCAGACCTGGCATATTCCATGCCTACAGGACAAGATGTCAAACAAAGCAAGTAATAGTAGTAGCCACTCTCAAAGTTAATCTTGATAATGGGATGGACAGCAATAAATTCCCCTAGCATAGTCTGCATAGCACATCTAGACAAAGAGGTTGAAAGCTGTTGAATTTCAAAACTATTCAAGGGACAATATGGTTAAGCTGTTAATGGTTCAAATGAACGCTTGCCTGGTATTAACCTAAGAACCTAATACCAGGATTATATTTTCTCTTAAATTCAATTTCAGCCTACAATAGGGCACCATGGTAGTGGTCTTAGTGTAACCCACATATGGCATGAACACTGTCCTACCTTTGTCAGTCATCCATTATAGGACACTCATTAAGCAAAATCATGGTGGTTTGAAAAGGATGTCTGGATTATGAATCCATGCTGAGTCTTTTCCTGTGGATTGTTATTTTCCAGAAAACCAGTCATCCCTGCCTTCAATATCATCTGATGTTAGGGCTATTGGCCTGCAACTCTCAGCTGTATTGGAGCCACCATTATACTGAAAGACTGCAATGATCTGCCTGTAATATCTTAACCCCTAAATTGTACCTTAACAGATATTGCATGTAAATATGCTGTTTTCTTATTGATATTCAGTATGATTATGGATGTGGTGATTTTTTTTTTGTTACTTTTGTAATTAGTTTTAAATGATGGTATAGACTTCAGATAAACAGTGCAGAGAGAACTGGAAATGTGAATTGGGTACCTCTTAGTAAAGAAAACAACTATAGGATTTTTACTGAATTACATCCTTATTCTGCAGATTCAATGTGTACATCTGATTGCTGTCCTAGGGGTTTGGTCACTTTATTAGTGAACCTTTGCACTTAGCCTAAGGTTTGGTGGCCTTAAAAATTTGTTATGTAAGAAAGGGGCATGAAGTGGACTACAAATATATGAGTAGTATCAAGGGTTTTTCTACCTACATTAACTATTGGTCACAAAGGTCAGGTTGACTGAGTAGTCACAACCGAATGAGCTTTGCTTATTGGTCAACAGTCAAGTCATCCTCATCCTCTGTAATAGACAAAGTGGTTTTCCAAGTAGAAAACACTTTGACTAAATAACTATTAACTCTTCAGAGAGTGGAAATGAGAAATTAATTTTACAAATCACAAAAAACAGTACTAGGTATTCAAAAATAGTTGAAGACCAGCAGCTCAGCTAGAAGAAAATGCTGAGGAATATAGAATACTGGATGAAGGTTGCTAGGTGGGTCTGGAAATTGGATGAAGGTTGTTGATGAGAGATTTCAGTATCCAAATTGAGCACTGAAGACTGACAGCTGCAGCATTACCAAGAAACAGATTTATCTTGGATTTTTTTCAAGGTTTCTTAATTGAGTAATTGCAGTGTTGGATCTTTTGTTGAAGAATGAGAGTCATGGGCAATGGCTAATGTCTGAGAGTGCCAAGGGGGCACTGTCCTCCGGTCATTATGGCCTAAAGTTATAAAAAGAGTGGACAGAGATAAACTACTGAAGCTTACATCCTTAATATTTATACAGGAAAGCCTTGAATAAATAAGGAAGTACAGGAATGGCCTTTACTGAGTATTACTATGAATCAATGTACATCCTCCAAATATAAATTCATGGAGAAACATAATTATGCATAGAATAGAATATAAAGGAGGAGGTTTTACAAAGAATTAACCCAGAAAGCTGAAAACGAAAAGACCACTCAGCTTGCACAAAGAGGCTTCAAAAGCAAAAGAAGCAGACACTGAGAGAAGCATATAAGGAGAAACAAGAGGACAGAATTAGCCACATCTCCATTCATGTAGATTGATAAAGCCTTAACTACAGTCCATGTTCAGTTTTTAACTTAGTTACCTGTGGAAGCGTGGCAGGGAGAAGATGAATTATAATGTTTTCCTGCGTGCATGTCTTCATGGTATGGTAGGGATGATGTACTTATGATTGACAAGCCTCTACTGTAGCCCCAATGGACAGTGAAACTCGGAGCGGCAGTCAGATTAGGCATGTCAGCTGGTCTGTGAGAAGTTCCTACCATAGTATCAGCATTCCTGTACCTTATCTCATTCCAGTTAGTGGAATACAGTATGATTTCAGCACGTAGTGGTAAGGACACAACTGACATGATCAATCATATCTCCTCTGCGAGCAGCTATAGGGGCTGTAAGGCACTTACATCCTGTAGAAACAAGATCTGTCAGCTAAAATTAGGAATGGCAACCTCAGCCATTCATTTAGCTGGTTAACTCTGCACAGGTACATGGCTTAATGTGACTGAAGGATCATGAAATGGCAGTGCTGTCATATAAATATAAATCCCAAATGCAGGATTGTAACAGATTAAGAAATGAGGACAGCTGGCCTGTAACTGAAGTCAAGACTCTCACAGCTATGTACAACTCTCTACATATATGGGACAATATATTCTATAGTGATGTAAACAAAAAAACAAGAAAAGTTATGGAAGGATGGTAGAACTAAGAGGAAGAATGAAGACTGTCTGAAAGATAAGAGTGAATATTATGTATTGATTTATTATTCCTATACAATCTTTTTTAAAGAACACAAATATAAACAGAAAATAAGGAGAGTAAAATGTAAGAGTAGCATTAACATGATAGAAATCCTCTTATAATTGAATGGATGATAAACAAGCTATATTATTTATTTTATTTATTTATTTTACATTTGTTGACCGGGCTAGTCTAGCTGGATATATGTCCATTTTCAGTAGAGGCCCGGGGAGAAAAGCTCCAAACAGGAAATTGACAAAGTTAAACTAAGCAATTCTACAGAATTAAAACTAGGCAGTACTAAATAAATTGAACTAAGCATTTCTATACAGAAAACGTAAAATAAACAAAAATTTTTTTTTTTTTTTTTTTTTTACAAAATCACACTAGAAAGGTATGAGCAATTATTAGATAAAGGGAATAATAAATGTATCTTATTCTCATTATAGGAGAGTAAGAGTAGAGTTGAAGGCAGTGGATACAGGTGTAGGAATAGAGTTAAGATTATAGAATGGAAGAAAAAAGATATCAGTGGGGGTTAGTACATGGACAAAGCCAGTGTGCTTTCAGATGTTTTTTAAGATGTTTCTTGAAAAGAAAAGTAGAATTAATGGTAGATTATTCAGCAGGAAGTTGATTCCAGACTTTACCTACGGTGTTAGCGAAAAGAGAATCACCAGCTTTGTTATTAGCTTTGCTAGATAAAACTAGGAGCTTGTTAGCAGAGCGTAATGTAGGTAGATTATTGTAAGGAGTAATAAGATTAGACAAGATAGGAGTGTTGTTAGGGAGGTGTAGAATCTTTTGTGTTATAAGCAATTGTTGAAAGAGTATATGGTTTTGCAGTTCTAGCCACCCTAGTTGTTTGATGTTAAGACAGTGGTGAGTTTTAAAGGCGGAACTTGTGATAAATCTAGTTATGCTATTATAACATATGGAGAGCTTAGTGAGGTTGCTTTTGGATAGATTGGTATATATGACAGAGGCATAAAAGAGGGTGGGTCTGAGCAATTGTTTTCCTTGCAGAGGGGGTAAGGTAGGTTTTTATTCTGTAGAGTGAGCCAAGTTTTCTGTTAACAGACTTAATGGTGGCGTTTATGTGTTCATCATAATTGAGATGATTATCAATAGTTACCCCTAGTAGACGGGTTGTAGTGTCTGGGAAGATGTTGGTACCATTGTTAGAGGTTATAGAGAAGAAAGGAGTGGCTGATTTATGAGTAGGAGTAAAAAGCAATAGCTTTGTTTTTTTGGGGTTTAAGAGGAGGCAGTGTTGCATAAACCAGTTTTCAACATTCTGAAAAACAGTTTGTGTGAGGGAATGGAGAGAGGATATATCATTGGCTGTACATATTAATGTGGAGTCATCTGCATATTGAATGCAGGTGGCTTGAGGTATGTTGATGTGTAAGTTGTTGATAAATAAGGAGAAGAGTAGGGGACCTAGGATGGAGCCCTGTGGGACTCCAATGTTTACAGGAAGTAGTGAAGATAGACTGTTCTGCCAAAGTACTGCTTGCTGTCTATTTTCCAGATAGGATCTGAACCATTGTATGGCTTGGGGATTGAGAGAATGAGCCTTTAGTTTGTCAAGCAGCAGGTTGTGGTTTACCATGTCAAAGGCTTTTGACAGGTCGATAAATAGAGCAGAAGAGAAAGAGTTGTTGTTGCGATTCTTGTATATAGAGTCGGTAAAGGATAGAAGGGCAGTAGATGTGCTGTGAAATGGCCTAAAGCCATGTTGGCAGTTAGCCAATAGGTTATTTTGTAGTAAGTGGTTAAGTAGCTGCTTGTGAATACATTTTTCCATTATCTTAGCTAAGGGGGAGAGTAAAGCAATAGGGCGAAAGTTAGAAAGCTCTGTAGATGGTCTTCCTTTATGTAAGGGGATGATATGAGATACCTTCCATAGAGTAGGGATTCTAGCTTCAGAGATAGTTCTGTTAATAAGGATAGAAATGGGATAGTCTATGGCTTTTGCAGCTATTTGTAGGTATTCAGATGGGAGTCGGTCAGCAGAAGGGGTGCAAGGTTTTAATTTTTGAAGTAGCTTACAGATGAGAGCTGTAGATACTGGTTGTATCTGAAAGGTAGGTGATGTAGGATTGCAGGTATTTGTTTGGGATACAGCAATGGGCGGTAAAGAATTAGCCAGGGTTTTAATGGCTTCTGTAAAGTAGTTATTAAAGGCGTCAGGGATCAGGTTGGAGTTACTTTTGTTGAAACCGATTGGGTCTGGAGTAGTAGTGTGACCTGGCTGAAGGAGTTTGTTTATGGCAGACCAGAATTTTTGTGGAGTTTGTTGATTGTTTTTTTGAAGATGTAGGTAGTAGTCTTTTTTGTCTCTAAGAATATCTTTCTTTGTAGCATTTCTTAGCTGTTTAAATTGGAGGTGGGTTGTAGGACATTTGGTAGATCTCCATTTGGCCCAGATTTTATTTCTGAGTAGTATCTTTTGTCTGGTTTGTGGTGTGAGCCAGGGAGCAGATTTTGATTTTATTCTAGTGGAGCGATAGGGTGCGTGGGAGTCTAGGATTTGAAGAAAGTTAGTATTAAAGTAGGTAACAGCTTCGTCTAATTTTAGATAGGTTAGTGGTGACTATAAGAACTAAAAACGTGTTATCCAGTGAAGTGAGGAAGGCCACATACTAGGTTCATAAATGAGATAAGAGAGCTGGAGCTTGAAACTCTTACAAACCTATTTTGTCCATCAGTGATGACAGAATGGGTGGTTTTGTGCAGCAAATGCTTCAGGTTGCCTTATATATAAAAACACATCCTAAAATTAGAGAACTACCTGTAGGAATATTCAAACTTAAGACTGAAAGGTGATAGGAGACCACTGACTTATATCAGACAAAGAAGATATGGAATTTCAAAGATAGTTTAGGGGGCATTATAATACAGAGAAGGAAATGGGCAAGCAGAAAGCACTCACAGTAGAAAACATTTCCTGTATATAAGTGAGCAGACTGAGAAATGAATAGGATGTCAGCAGAAGGTGGCAAAGATGAATGTAGATGAGTGTAAGATATATATACTTGGTGATAGGTGGACGGCAGACTCTGACTAGGGAGAGAGCTGTGCAAAGAATTACACTTTTTTCAATAATTCACTTTCTTAACTAAAAAAAAGTGCCAACCAGATATCAAACCCACAATGCAATGCCATGCCTCCAGATTTGTGAATTATGTACAAATTCAAAACAGATTTATACACAGAAGTCCAAAACAGTGAAACCACAAGTACCAAGTTAAAAAAATATATTTTGGCCCCTGCCCCACATGAATCCCCAAATCATCTTACTTAAATTTACTGATTCCTTACTAGCACAGAAATGGCTAAAGCTGAGTACACTAGAGAAGTACCACACAACATTCATACAAACTCTATAATGAAAACAAAATCCATTTATTAACACAATAATAATCTTCCTTACTGCTGCATGACTTTTACTCTTTACTCTCTGGCAATACAGATCTAAATCATAAACATCAACACCAAATCAAAATTCAGTCCAAACAATAGCAACGTTTGCATAAGCAGGATTTTACCAGGGACAACTACGCTACTGTGCTCCTATCATATTATCTTTTCTAATATATTTGCTTGCGCTGAAATTAATTTAATAAGTCATAGTTCAATACATTGTTTGGTACCATTGCCAAACAATACATTCTACCTGAAGATACAATTAATGATCCAGTTGGGGGATCTTTGAAGAGACAAACATGACAATGATATTATTCCTGTATTATAATTTAGTAATTTGCTGAGTAATGCATTATTACATAAGTAAGACCATGGACATTATATTTTGAGTTTACTTGTATGAGTAATGTCAAGTAAAGTAGATTTGAAATGCACAAAAAGACAACATCCTCTACATTCACATACTACTTCCTGTATTAAAAA
Organism: Protopterus annectens; assembly: GCF_019279795.1. NCBI lineage: Eukaryota > Metazoa > Chordata > Ceratodontiformes > Protopteridae > Protopterus > Protopterus annectens. The sequence goes on along the minus strand of NC_056749.1, from coordinate 442,137,484 downwards.
TGAGTAGAACTTCATCCTGAAGTATTTGACAGCTGTTGTGTTCCATATCAGTGTAAGTAGATGGTTGGAGGTAACACAAGAATTTTAAGTAGTAAGATGTAAGAATTGCTTTGCACTGTCTCACAAAAAAGGCTGACTGTTTAGTCAGTACAGCAACCTACTTTTGTGTTGAAAACCCTCCTCTTTCTTTCAAGATCTATATTGGGTTATCACAATATCAGGAAAATAAAAACTGGTGTAGTGTTTCTGTTTGTGTGTAATAAAATACATTCTTTACTCCAAATTAACCATCATAATTGTGAAATAATTGGTGGAGGTTTTGTACCTATTTTATTATCCATGATAACTGTGATAGGTTCCTGAAACAGCTTCAGCTTAATAAATGAACAGGAGGATGCATTTATGTACTGTCTAGTAGGTACTTTTCTTAAAGAAAACAGTGTTACAACCACAGCTAGATCCAGCACTTGGCCACCTAGGCAGCTGCCTAGACCCTGGTGCTGGCTGGTGGGCCTGGCTTCTCTTTACAAATATATAAAAAATATGTCTTCCACTTGAAAAAACTTAGCATAACCCTGTAAACCTCAGTGGGAGGACAAAATCTGTCACATTTAACCTTGTAAGGTGATGTAACTACTTACAGATGCATGGGAGATTCGAGTAAGTAGCAGACGTACAAGAGAGCATATATGTTGAGGAATGCAACAGCACCAGCAAGTATGCAGAGAAATGTCAGAAGACTTGAGTATGTTGTGTCTTTTGGCTTTTCCCGATTAGGGGTCGCCACAGCAGAACTCCAGTCCGCTAATGATTGGCAGTAAATTTTTGCATGCTGAGTTGCCGGCCCTGATGCACAACCTTAAATGAAGATATGCCCATTCATGCATGTCTCCACACAGAAGACACTCTAGCTGAGAATCGAACAGGACAACGCCTTACTGTGAGGCGACAATGCTATATTCTCTTATTTAGAGAAATGGTTGACAGGTGATTTGAAATTATGCAGTTCCAAGAGAAATGAGTCGCAGTGAGTGCACATGTATATGTAAAGCTCCAGTTAGGTGTAGTGTCTAATTAAGTGACTTCCCAGATTCAGACCATGGACAAGAGTATTGCACATCCACACCAACTGCCAGGTCCTGTTTAATTTTTTTTTTTTTTTTTTTTGGTAAATCAGTAAGGATTGCAGTCTGTCAGTGTCAGTCAGAGTGCTTCATAGTTTTGTAGTTAATTGTCAGTGATGCAACAGGAAGCACACTTTCTTTTGGTTCAGAGGGCTGTGGTTTCTATTCCAACACCAGGTAGATCAATTACTTTCACTGCAGTACAACTTAAGGGTGTGCTGCACTTTTGATTGTGTTATCCTTTGGATGACATGCCTAGTAACTATGAACCTGTTCTTATTCTTTGCCAGCCATTCCCAACTGCATAGCTGATCTAGTTTAGGTAATGTTATGGTAATAGCACCAGCAAACCAATTCTTCTTTAAAGTAACATAGGCAATTTATCATTGAAGGAGAGCAGGCACTTTGATGTAACAATGAAATGCAAAGTTGTTTGCTAATGACAGCATCTGCATTAATTACAGATCTTTTTAATGTGGAATTATTCAGATGACTTTTACTTTTGCAGAGTTTGTTCATATTGACTGATATTGGTAGATTACAATGACAGCAGTTTAAGTGACCTTTTATGGTTGAGATGTTCTGAAATAAGGAGTATTGTCATTATTGTTTCCTACATTTTTTTTCACTGTTTACTAGAAAGAATGTTCAGAACTACATATTTAAAACACAAATGTTGCTGTATTACACAAAAAATATAATTTAATACAATCAGAAAGGTGACTCAAAGAAAACATGCATTTATGCATGGTTCTGAAAAAATATGTGCAAGGGGCCCATGGTTTGAAAACATCCTGTGGCAAACGTACACCTAATCTGCCTCTAAATTAATTCTTAGTGAATTTGGGTTTCAATGCAACTTCAATGAATGTGAGTTTCAAAGGCAGAGAAGTTTACTATTGCTCATGCTAAGTGTGACATCCCGTCTCTGGGCCAGTAATCAAGAAGGTTGAATCCTAACCACTGACACTGGAGAGGGATTCTCACTTGGAACAAAAATGGATACACCCAGTATTTCTAGATGCTGCTCTCTGCATCGAACACAATTCCCCTTAAGAGCACACAGAGAATACACTCAGTATGGGGTCTGGATTTCTCTATCTGTCTCCCTCCAGGTCCCCAATAAGGGTCCCCACTGGCACAGCTATAGAGCTGAGAATTCAGCCGAGTGTCCAAGTCAAGTCTTCAGCATCCTCTCTGTGAAACCACTGCTTTGTGTCCCTGCTCCAAACAGCTCACACACACATTCTTTAAGATTTGATTTTCACACGCACACACACACACACACACACACACACACACACACACACACACACACACACACCTGGGAAAGACTGGCACAGATTTATTAGCTATGCCACCTTCTGCCCAGTCTATAAGCTTTACCACCACCAGATACCCCAAAGCCAGCTACTCTAAGGCTCTTGCAAGGGTACCCAATTATACTGAGTGAAATTAATATTAATATAAATGGTAGTTTAACCAACAGCAAGGCTTTCAGGAGCAACCAGAGCTGTCACCAAATATATATAAGTACTCTCAGAGATTAAAATATTCTCCAAAAGACCAGCCACAGTGAAAAGTTTAAATACATTTAATAATAAATAAGAAAGGAACATGAAAATACTAAATATCTGTTTACAGTAAACACCAGAGTTTCAGCCCCAGGAAATATTAAAATAACACAGATGAAAAGATTTACACAGATAGAGAAAAACAGTACTTAACTAATTTTACTATATTTTCCTTACTGATCTAAATAATTACTATTCCCTGGTCACTTACTAGAGCAAGGCAAGATGAAGTAGGTGAGGGGGTTATTCTTTGTCAGGTTCCAAGAGTACAATGAGACTTCACTCTCACCTAGTATTAAAATACCATTTTTAATGATGGATTACAGAATTACATCACATACATCTGGTCATCTGACCTCTGGTTCCCATGCTACCCCCCCCCCTTGGCTAGAAGCTGTCAGGATTTAGCACATATGCATCAGTAATACAAACACAGAGAGCCTTGCTAAGATCCACTGCAGCTCCTGGAAGTCATAAAACAATTTCAAACCTCCAACCTTCCAGTAGCTATTAGTTCACCCCAAAGACAAGGCAGAAAGCTTCCCAGTACAGACTTTTTGTCTCTGACTGCATTGGGAATTGTGAGATACAATCTTTATGGCCTAAGCCAGGTAATTTAATTTCAAACTATTTTCAAAGTTAGATGGATTGAGATTAACCTCTTGTCTTCCATTATGCTTTATTAAAACATATACATTTAAACAGTTACAATAATACATGTATATATTTTTTTCTGTCTAGCAGGGCACACTGTTGGTACATTTTTAACACAAGCAGCCTTACAAATACATTGTCAACAGAAATATCTGTACAAATCAGTTTGATGTACAAATGACATATAATCCTTTACAAAATTCCACCTAGCTGTGCTGGCATATGTTACATATCAACTGCCCTACTTCTCCTGGCATAGCTGGCAATATGTCACATTGTCACACAAAGTCTGTTTTCAATATGAGACTGTTTTGTTTAGCAAGTGTCCATCAGTGTTTGTGCTATAAAATTTAAAATGACAGTTTTAAATTAAATCCAAATATCTGTAATCATAGAAGTAAAGAAGAAAGTGGTATACACACAGCCAGATTTGAATAGTGTTTTAACTAAGTGTGGAGAGACAGCCAAGTAATGGGACACTGGAATGGCTGTTGTTGGTGGGGGGAGGTGATCCATTACCCTGCCTATGGCCCCATTTGACCATGACCTGGCTCTGGTTTCAACTGACGATTTCAACTCTTGTAACGTAGCTTGCTCAGTGTACATATCTCCTAGGTCAAGAGACCACAGAATCCTGGAAATTATGACTAGTCTTTCTTATTCTCACAATGCTGATTTCCATACTAGAGATTCTACTTTTCTAGCCATATTTGTTACTCATCTAGATCTCACAGTTAGTAGCATTTTGGATATTCTACCTTTGAAAAATTCAGACCACTCCTATATGATAACTTTCATAGGGTACCCTTCAAAACATCTAAAACCCATAACATCTAATTTCATAGCATTGAGACCAGAGCATCTAAAACCCATAACATTGAATTTCATAACATCTAACACTACAAATCACATGAAAATAACATCACCTCCACATATAATTACATATAATGACACCAAACTACCAAACACACTTTTTACTATGTTTCTGCAGGGGGGCCTGATACAGTGGGGTTAGGAAATTAACTTTTTTCCAGTGTAGTGCTATATTGGAGTTGGTATATTTAATTTATGGGTGGTGTGGGGGTGCAGGGGGGCTTGTCCCCCTGCAGAAACATAGTAAAAAGTGTGTTTGTTAGTTTGGTGTCGTTATATGTGGAGGGGATGTTATTTTCTTGTGATTTATAGTGTTAGATGTTATGAAATTCAATGTTATGGGTTTTAGATGTTGTGGTCTCAATGTTATGAAATTAGATGTTATGGGTTTTAGATATTTCAAAGTAGAACCCGTTCATAATAACCAGGAGGGCTGTGCATAATGTAAATGTTGTTAAAAGTGTCATGGGGCAAACTATTAAAGTAATGATGGATTAGTTCATTGTTGAGAACAGCACACCTTTAATCATAACTAGGAAGTGTCATGGTAATTTGCTTATGAAAATATTAACTTATTAACCAATCTTTTGTTCCTTCTCTGAACAGTGGATATAATCATCATATTACTCTATCCTAGAAGAACAAAAAAAAGTCAACAAATTGTTTAATACAAAGTGATGTTACTGGAAGATAGATATAAAACTTCCGTCAGTTGGTACTGAGGAAAGATCCAAACAGGCCAAACTAAGACCAGTACGTCACTTTCAAGAAGCAAAGAAAACCAAGGATAAAACAAGAAAGTGATTCCATAGTTGAGTATTTATTCAGCAAGTAAAAAGTTAAAATGTAAATAAAAAGATGAGTGCTTTTAGCCTTAGGCCTTCATCAGATCTATAGGCATTCATTCATTCATTAACTTCCTTTATAGTGGGAGTGCCCAATGGAACTCTTCTTCTTAGGCGATGCCTTCTCAGTACCAGCTTTAAAGGAACAAGCTTGTTTAAGCCTGGATTTTTGTCAGCCCTCAAATTTACTATCCATTTAGTTTCTTCAGATTCTGTGATTTCTTTCAAATTGCCTTTTCTTGCACCATAGTGTATCACTTGAAGTGCCATAAACAGGAACAAATGACTATTATTTGCCATTATATGTTTGCTCAGTGCATTTGTAGATGTTCCATTTCTGATATCTCTTAGAGGTGAAATAATTCTAGTTCTAAAGTTGGCAGTTCATCTTTCCAGCATAGTTGCAGCTGCACTGTGTGCATGATGCTACATAAATCAAGTTTTGAGTCCCACAATCAGCATATTTCCTCAAATAATACATATTTTGTGTAACAGGGGCATTATATATGAACATGCTTTACAGTGGCCACATTTGAAAGTGCCATGTCTATTTGTCAAGGTCTTTTTATGTTTTCTGTTCCCATCATTTTATAAAAGTTGTTTTAAGTTCATTTTATTTTTATAAGAGAAAGTAGGTGTTTCTCCCACTATTCTTTTTATAGGCTCATCTGCTGTTAATATCTGCCAGTTCTTCCTCATTATGTAGCACATTTGTTTAACATCTTGACTGTATGTTATTGCACATCTCATATTTGATGTTTCTTTTCTCCTCCTGGGATTACTGGATTTTTGTGAATTTGTGGAGTAGTATGGCTTTCCTTTTGGACTTCTCTGTTGTACCTCTATGGTCATGTCATCCAATTATTTTCTCTTATATCCTCTACTACTCAGTTCATGTTTCATTTCCAACATCTTCTCTTGATACTTATTATCCTCGGTGTTAAGTCTAGACTGCCTCAATGGTTTGCTTTTGACTAGCTGTGGGAATACATGTCTTGGGTGCATACTCAACCGATGTAAAGTATGATTTTTCCAGCATTCTTTCCTAAATGTCCTTGTTTCAAAGCATCCATCTGATTTTCCTCAGAATGCTTGCATCCAAGAAATTAATCTCACTTTTAGAGCTGTTAACTTCAAAGTCCAAAAAATCTGTGGTTCTCCTCAGGTAGTCACTAAAGCTGGGTAGTTCATCTTCTCCACCATTCCATAGTAGGAATATGTCATCCACAAATCACTTGTAATATGTAAGTTTATTCCTCCATTCATTACTATCTGTAAACACAAATTCTAGCTCCCTTTGAGCCATAACTATATTTGAGTACAAACTGACACATGATGTGCCCATGGTCACTCCCCATTTTTATATAAAGTATTGATCATTATTGATCATTATACATGAGGACATTATTTTCTAATATAATTTCCAGCAGAGAACATACTTGTATAACTTCTACAGTAGTATATTCATTGGTCATATTAAGGAATTTCCTAATTGATTCTATTCCATAGCAATTTGGTATAACCGTGAAGAGACTCCTCATCCAAATGTATTGGATTCGTTCCACGATAAGTTGATAAACCAGGCAAAAAAATCTTCTGTATCTTGCAGTATAGTCTCCACTTTTTCCAGTGCTTTATTTAGTTTTTATTCTATTTAAACTAAAACAGCTTTCCTGTTTGCTAACCTAGAGGCCCCAGATATTTATAACCTTTCTGAACCTAGCCTTAGAACCAAATAAATCTTGTTTTATTCATGTTAACAAGTGGTCTTCTTCAGTTCTGCCCAACAGTTTCATGAGGTTATCAGGTCCATATAGCACTTAATACTGATGTCTGAGTAAGATGAGAAATGGTAATATCATATCGGCTCATATGCAGAAAGCAGCGGTAGTAAACTAAGTATGTCATGTTGAAGTGTTGACAAAAAAATGTGAAAATTCATACTGTGCTCAAGGTTATGGTAGACAGAAGATGTATGGAATTGAAGCAACACTATCTCTTTTTACCTTGAAAAGTATATTACTAAAGAAATCTGTAAACCATTTATTCAGCAGAGCATAGAGTAGTCAAAATATGTAGCAGGGTGTTATGGTTAGCCATATCAAATGGCCTGGTAAACTATAGGAAAACAGCTCCAAAAGGGTGCCCCCTTTCCATATTTTTGAATGGTTCCATGTTGTCTGCATACATGACAGTAGTTTGCATTCCATTTGAAGTAAAAAAAAATAGCTAATAATAATTTAAAACAGAATTTGGGCTCAGCTTTTGCATATGTGACAATTCCATGGATTCCCCAAAAATGGGACTTCAGTTTTCTACACTTTCTTACTTATAATCAAGTATGTGGCTAAGGGAAGCATAAAAATGTTTATCATTAGATCATTGGTCCAGTAGCCTTAAGGAATATGGAATGTTCTTCCAAAGATCAGACCCAGCTGGCTGGCTTTTCAAACCTTTAGGGATCCTTCCATGCACTCTGACCACTGGTAAGTGTGAAGGATGTAAAGGAAAACAGTGGCAAGGGCATCAAATACTTCTGAACTGTCTTCCTGCCAAAGCTGGTGGTCTTCTACTAACTTCAGCAGATTGATAATCAGCTAACAACTCCTTTACGCTAAGAAGATAAATCCCTTATTGGGAATTACCTTTCACATTTATTTTAGAGTGTTTTATTTAGTGATTTATTTTAGGGCATTTCTGCCTGTTTAAGTATTTGACCTAAGTAAATTTCACCTCAGATGTTAAGTGTTTTTCCATGGACTGCTCTGAAAGAGTTTATGGGGGCTTTCTTCATAGACTTACTATAGTTATCTTTGAACTTTTTTGTGGGGCTTATATTTAGTGAACAATGTAGCCTTTTTTAAGTTTTTTTTTTTCCCTGGTATCTCCTAGGAAAAAAAAGGCATAACTGACCGGGTTTGGAAAAAGGAATGTTGAGAGCATTTGAGTCCTTGAGTAATAATTATCTTATTCAGAAGAGGATTATCACTGTCAGATTCTGATTCCCAGTCTGAGGGACAGGATTTAGACTGGGACTGCATTTCTCATATTCCCTCACTGCTGGATGAAGATCATGATCTGTAAGAGTGTTTTTGCACATATTCTCCTCCTGAAGCATCATCTTTTTAGAATATTATTGCCAATACGAGAGATTTTTTTTTAACTGGAAAAAAAGATATGTCTGAATCTCAATAAACATATAATTTATTATAGAGTAATTTTCTTCAAACTGCACCTATCCCTCCTGCTTTGCCTGCCTTAGAGGATACCTTTTTGGCAGCCTTCCTAACAGTCAGACATCTACTCCCAAAATGTCTTTTAAATTGTATAAAGTGCCAAGGTCCCATACGTTTCTTTGTTTCTAATATAAGGGCAGATCCTACAGTAACTTCATTGTTAAACTCAGCATATGTAAAGCTTCTTTCAGCTGTTAACCTTACCCATTCTGACAGACTGGGAAAGGTTTTGTAGAAGTTTGGTGAAAAAAAAAAGTTTATTCATTTTCCACATTGGCCATCAGAATTGTGAATTGTCGGGTACATTTCTTTAGGTTTTTACTGCCTTCCTATTATAATTTGGATAATTTAATTACTACTCTCCCTCCTTCAGGTACTAAATCATCTACATGTTTGGTAGTATTTGCTATATCAGAAGCAGACATTCTTTGAAATATGCTTATGACATTGCTAATGTTGCTTCCAGATCTGCTGCCACTGGCTCTATTTTTAGAAGATTTGTTTGTTTACAGTTTCAAAATTTGCTAGATGATATTAAAATTGAAGTTGTAAATGCTCCTCTGTATAAGTA